>NC_041040.1:9747823-9871688 GCF_900634625.1 Parambassis ranga | reverse complement strand
TAACACCTACAAATGAGAGAAGGGATAGAGACGTGAGTGCTTGACAACCTAGTTAGACAGGAATTACTGTTTCACCAATAATCACCATAATAAAAGAGGATGACTAAATCTAAAAGGCTCTCACAGTTTCCAAAATATAAGCTTACATTTCTTTTACTACATTTTTATTATACAAACCTTAACAAAGCAATCATAAGAAGAAAGATTGTGCCGCACAGAGTCCCTCCAGCCCTTGTAGTTTCCTTTGAAAAATGGAAAGAGGGTGCTGATCTCCCGCAAGATCTATAATTTAAGAAAGAAAAAGAACTTTATGGAACAGAAGATGCATATCCACACAGCACAATTTAGACATACAGAATTGGGTGATATAGTTCTTTTTATATTAAAGAAACAGTACAGTACAGGCCATAGTATGCCAAATGAAGCATGATTTTAGTATCTTATCACCCTTCCTGATACAGATCAGTGTCTGGTTTCACTGCAGCCCACCCTTATCAGAGCAAACCAAGAATTCTAGCAGTGGTCACTGAGGTGTCACGAATAGGTGGCTGTTGAGTGTCATTTTTAGGACTGTAAAAGAGGTCTTATTTACAGAATATTGTCTTTTATTGAATTCTCTTAATAAGTAAATACAATGGTCACTTGTAACAAGAGAGTTTCCTAAAATAAAGTTCTGATAAATGATGTCCCCACCGTAAGCAGCGCCGTGCGTAAAACACACCATGCGCAATCTAGACTCAAATGTCTAGTATAGTGTGCAATCAAAAACAACAATGTACAAACATTGCACAAACAATGCAATTCAATGCTTACCTCAGATAACGTGAGTTTCTTCTCTGGGGACCTTTGGATGACCATAGCGATCATTGCAAGATACGAGTACGGGGGTTTGGGATACCGCTGATAGTTCTTTTTCTTTCCTCCCCCGGTATTACTTTTCTCGGGGTCGCTGCTCCAGGTGTCCCGCGTGATAGATTCCTGTGTCAAGTGGTCGTCTCTCTCATTCGGATATGATGAGCCAGGTGATACGGTTTTATCCATGAATCCACTGCTGAAGTGGTCAGAGCGCACAGACGGCTTCTCTAAGCGCGGCGGTTGCTGGGGAGCCATCTGAGCCGGATGGTGATTCCAATGTTGCGGTGATGAGCTCCGCGCTACAATGCTGTGAGGTAGACTCTGCAGTGCATTTCTGTGGAAGTCAAGTTGATGGTCGTGATGTTCTCCGTGGTGGGACAGAACGGGTGGTGCCAAGAGGCTGTGCCCCGGCCAATGCTTTGTCATGTTGATCAGCCGGGGGGAAGATCGGCCCGCACGTTCGGACAGGAGCAGAGCGGAGAGGGGGAGGGAGGTCAAAGAGTCGGTCCTTAACTTCTGGCAGACTGCTGGCTCCAGGCTGACTCTATTTGAAGAGCAAACAATTAACAGTTTCATGTAAATCCCGCTGCGTAATCGAGGGGAGAATGACGCGTTATCTGAAAGCAGAATGACTGATCACCCTTGGGGGCTGGGGTGGGTTTGTGTACGAAGAGAGCAGAGAGAAAGACAATAAACCATTAAATTACCCTTATGATAATATCAACACGCAACAGATACACTGAGAAACTGCTTTGGAAACAGGGCTTAAAGATTTTTAGGCTTTAAGCAGTCTAAGGTGAGCAGCGTTTGGAGCTCTCATTTTACTTCAACAATAAAAGTTAGTTTCTTACTTTTGTTTTCATAATAAAAAAAAATCATCATATTAGTGTGGCACAACGTGAAATAATTCTCCTAACCGAGAGTGACACTTCCACGCAGCGCCCAAAAGTAACCTGGTAATCTCTGGGGGAGGGGGCGAGTAGAAGAAAGTGATGTGATTTCTCTTGAAGCCCACAGGCAATCAACAATTTTTGGAGAGCAATAAACATAAAGAAAGGCTAATATACAAACGTCAAAGGTGATAGTTTCACTACATTGACGGTCATTATGAGAGACTACATAAAACCAGTTAGCCTGTGAGTTATGTAAGAAATGGCTTTTAAATTGTGAGGGAATAACTGAAAGTATCTTGGTGGCACCGGCTTTTACGCACGCAAGTTACCCGTGTTTTATATGGGAATCCGCGGCCATGTAAAGGCTCAAACAGTTTAAGGACTGTGGGAAAATATACATTTAAAATTTATCAGAAGATGCAGAATAATTTGAAGTCACTCTGTGCGCAACGGGCAAGAGGTGTTTGGCACAGTGGGACCTCCTCGGGACTATGCAGGATGTCATTCAGCTTTGAAAGACTAAAGTTTCGGGAATGCGCGTCTTTTGTTCAAGTTAACGTAGTGCTAATGTGCAAACCCTTGCTTCCCAGCAAGACAGTGAAAACAAGTTGGATTAGATGGAACCCCAGTGGCAAGCTGGAGACTGAGAAGCTGCTTTGCATGTGAGGAAATACGAGGGCCATTCAACACCTTTTGTGGGTTTTGTGACGCTTACAAGCTGCTAAGTGCTGTAGCTGGGTCGAGAGTTCACACCTTAAACATGAGCAGCCGTGTTCAGCCCTGTTGTTGCAAACTGCATCAAGATACTGTCCCCCCAAAACAAAAACCACCAGTCCACCCAAGCTTCAGCATCGGTTCTGTATATCATGTAAGAAAGCACAAACTGTGACACACTGCCTTAAGTGTTAATTTCAACAACCTTTTATGGCACGAATGGACATATCACATGTGATAAGATAAAGAAAGGAATCTCTGATTTAGGAATTTGAAGCTAATTCGAGCTAAACTCCAAATAAAAACTCCAAATAAACCAACACTCCCAATGCACAACCAATGCTGCATGTGCTGTGAGGCCATTTACCTTCACTTTTAGGTGCTGCTGAGTGTTCTCATGTGCTGACACCAAACTTTGCATTTCCACTTAACAAGGCAAATGATATTCCTTTTACCACGTGACTGCAAAAACAAATCCAGCCCTGGCCAGTGTGAGAGGTGCTTATTATTGTGTATGTGTCAACTTACCGCATAAACTTGCAGCTTTTGTAATTTTTGCAATAAAACACAAAATGTTTGCTCCTAACATGGTGAACTGCAAGCTTCCTTCACCCACCTGTTGCAATTTGCATCAGTGGTTTTCTTCTCTGATCGTCACCCTGTCGCACAACGTTTGGCTCCCTCTAGTGGTTTCAATCGAACAAATAATACATCACAGTGATAGAGAGTTTTTTTCTGGCTCGAATTTCCTGTGGTTGAAACTGATAATTCAAACATGTACAGGCAAAAAACTCCTGCACAGCGTTTAGACCTTCATTTCCATTACTTATCATAGTGAGTGCTCAAACATTTGAATACAAACTGTCAATCTATCTCTTCCTGTCTGCTGGAGAGCCAGTTAATAGGTTTTGCCTGGATTAGTGAGCTATGCATGAGAAGAATGGGAAAGTGCATGAATAGGATAGTAAGGCTGTTCACATGGGCTGATTGTGTCTGGACAAATCCTCCCTAAGCTGCCCTGATACTGAGACACAGGAGGAATAAAGGTCTGAGACAGAAAAGGTGAAAGAAAGTTTTAGTTGTGCTGTCACAGCTTGATTAGTATAATGGAACTCTCTTTGTTTTGCTATTAAATGTAACATCAACACAGTTCCGGGCAGGATAGTACTCAAGCAAAGTATACCTTCTGTTTGTTTGTTTGTTTTTCTCCTATTGTGCTTTTTACAACACTATTGAGCAAGTAACTGATTTTTTTTTGGAGAGACTCTTCCATCCATTAATGTAAAAATAGTGAAGATGCTGAGCCTGAAACTATGGGCAACATCTCTGTCAGTGTGAGCAGCCAGAACCCTGCCTTATATAGTATATTATTCTGAGTAGCAGAGATACATAGTTCATGCTCCAGTGTCTGCAGAGTATCACTGTTGTGTTGCCTGCAGGGGTCTGGAGATCAGAGAGTTATAGTCCTCTCCATCTGCTGCTGCTGCTGGGAGTCTCATGCAGTAGGTTAGCTCAAAATCATCCAGAAGCAATGTTGGTAAGGGAAAATATAGCCTAACAATTTATTTTATTTAGGACAAAAAGATGCATTACAGGTCAGTTCTGACTGTAAAAATACTGTGCAAAATAAATAACTGTTTGTGTTTCATATCTTATTGCACCATTAGCTTTATAGTGTCCCTTTACTTTGGATCCATTCTCTGATCGGTTTGATCAATACTTTAATTTTTGTTGTATTTATTGGAACTTTAGTGCAAATGGGACTCCTGGCTAGACTAGAAATAACTTGGTGGACTGAGCTGACAGCTCTGCAGCCTTCACCCTCTGTCGCCCTCTGGCGGCGGCTGTCCCGCGGGAGGAGAGGGCGCAGGTCCGGTTGTTATGGTGAAGCATTTCCCCAGAGGGCTGAGTGGAGCTGGAGCTGAGGGCACAGCAGCTGATTCAGTTTCACCGCCGCAGACCTGCACAGGAGCTGAAGGGCAACTCGGCAGGTAAGATATCACCTCATTGTTTCTTCATTACTGTTTTTACGTCGATGTTGTTCAACTCGCTGCTTAGTTTAGGAGTTGTAGCTGAGACGACGTAACCTTTAGTTACTTCTCCTGAACAGCAGGTTGTCGTGTTGCCTAACGGCAAGCTAACCTGAAGCTAAGGTAACGCTAGCACGACATAACATCAATGTTAAGAGGTTTAAGCGCCGTTCAACAGGTGTTCTCAGCATTTTTAACAAGTTAAAGTCACCCAGTCCGGATAAATTCGCTGGCGTTAGCTTTACCTGAATGAAGGCAGGTAGTTTAAATGAGCTGCTTACGTTACCTGTCAGCCTAAGCACCTGTTGAGCCTGTCTGCGGACCGCTAGGCAGGTTAGCTAATCTGCTGAGGAACTAATGCTTCTGTCGTTACTGCTAAAGTACAACGATACTTTACTTTAACGTGACAGGAGTAAACAACAGGTTATAAACTATAACTTTTTAATATACTAGATGTATACACACTTATTTTTCATGCTGCTGCTCACAGCCCAGTCCCAATGCCATCCACTGCCATGTTATTATCATTTTCAAGACAATAAAGCGTTCATTTAAAGTTTCATAGACATTTAAGTCAGGCAGGAATATTTATGGTAACAATATTATGTGGAAGCTTGTCCTGGTCTTGCTCAAATTCATGGTATCCTCCGTCTAAAAAACACTATTTATCAATGAAATTGTTGATATGAAATTGATCAGCTGCTGTTTTGAGTGTCTGTTTCATCGTCTTCATATAGAATGATAGACTGGACATCTTTATATTTTGACAAATAGTATTGATTGTGAAAATAGTCCTACTGAATATCAGAAATCTGAATATGATCTAAATCTGTATGCAAATGCTAAAGTTGGATCCTGATGCATGTGTAAACATGGACTCATTAACCTAAATAAATTCATTCTTGTCAGTCCAGCCGTGCAGGCTCTGTTCTCAAGCATTGCCATGTGTGAGCTCTAACAGTACTTCTCTAACAGTGTTTCAATCGTACATATGGTCAAATATTTACAGGTTTCACAATATAGACTGAGATTAGATTGTGGGCACTTTGATACAGACTTTCATGGTATCACTGATATAGGAGGCATATAGCCAGGCACAGAAGATACGTTTGGCAGGGTGTCACCCAAATGAGCTATAACTACATTAAAAGTGTGCATCAAACAAGCATATAAAAGTGTTTTCTCAATAGTCTTTAAATGATTTTTCTCACGTGTCCCTCTCTCTGCATGACCCCCCTCCTGTTTTTTCCTGTCTTATCCTCCAGGCATCTCTTTACCATCATGCGTCATTTTGTAAATGTGTGACATTCTACATGCAGATGTCAGACACATTTCATCCTGTGTGGGCACCCTTTACATTCAGATTTATCATTGTTTTTCACTCCAAGTCTGCGCCTGCATGACAGAACCCCTACTTCCTTGCTCAACGGAGCTAAAGTAGGCTGTCCCCTCCCCATCCTTCCTCCTCCGCCTTCCTTATTTTCCTCTCTATCTCCTTCACATTCTTTCCTCCACATCCTTTTACCCTCTCATTTCATATCCTGTCCTCAAGAAAAGGCTGTGAGTCTTTTGTGTGCTTGTCTTCGTCATTAGTACACACACACACACACAGTCTTTCTCAAGGTCCCTCACTTTGTACTCCTGGCTACGTGGCAGAATTACTGAGATTTCTGAGTGATTACATGGAGCAACTCAAACCTTTACACATGACAGGGCTTACTGTGGACCCTCCTTCTCTCTCTTGTGTATAGTCAGCCTGTCCAAGGGCTGCAACTACAAATATTTCTCATACCATTCTAATCTAATGTACCAAATATTTATTAAATCTCAAGTAGACATCTCCAAATGTCATGATTTGTCTGAACAGCAGCTCATAAGGGACTGTAAATCTAAGTATTTGGCAGGCAGTTTAGGTCACTTGGCACCCTTTCAGTTTGCAGGCGAGATCATTCCCGAACCATCAAGCCACATCGACTCAGCATTGTTTATTTCAACGAGTGGACAGGAATGGTCCTGCATATCACATCAAATAGCACACTGGTCGGGTGGTTGTATACAACAGCTCTCTGGTGACGGATCATGAATGAAGCACACGGCACCATGTGTAGGCAGATTAAAGGCTGAGCAAGCTATATTTTCTGCTGTGTTCTTGTCAGTTCAGTCACAAGCTGTTAAATATAGGTACCACCCGCTTGATGAATGTATGAGCTTCTGTGTGTCTGTGTGTTCATAGTGCTCTATTCATTTGGGCTGTTGAAAGGAAGTTTATGTTCCTCTGCAGCTGTAGACGGCCCTTCCTGTTAGGTCATTAGGTGGAAAAAGTCACTACAAATGTCAGATTGTCACAGTAATAATTTTCCAAACACATAAAAAAAATATTATTTGTGTTCCTAGCTGCATTTGCGTGCTGTGTGGTTGTTGTTTTTCTTAGTTTGTATCCAATATCCATGATCTCACGTCGTCTTTTCCCGTCTGTCTGGCCTGACTCAGAGAATCACAAGGTTCTTAGACAGACCTACCACCCAACAAATTCCCCATTCTCCCCTTGAGTAGTGGCTTAATTTATGAGAGGCAAAACTAACAGGCTATTGATATGCTAGCTCGCATCGTAGCACCCGCTGATAGCAGATCTCATAGAAGTTCTCAAATGGCATACAGCAGGGAACATCATGGAGGTAGGATCACACCATCACAAAGAAGTCTGTTTTTATCCTTGTTAGTTTTTTTTCATTTATCACTGAATTGGTTTAAATTTCATCCAGAGGGTACAAAAATATGAGAATCCTTGAGTTTGTGGATAATTATCTCAGACAATTTGTTGATGTTGGTGGTATAGAAATGACAATTTCTGTCTTGTCTGTGATAGATTTGGTCAAGTTTCTGTATTTGGGTAACATTCCTGTTTAAAAAGTGTCTTTTCTGCTGTCTTCAAATGTGTTGTAGTATGTGTGTGAGAGACATTAATCTGTCAGACTGCAACCTCAAGCTCACACTGAGAATCATGAAGATTTATTTCCCACCACACAGTTATTTTGAGTTTGTTTTTGTTTCTCCTAAATGATAGGCCTAAAAGACAATACTGGCTGCTTTCAGAACTGCCTTATTGTTTTTTTTTGCTGTATAAGCTGTAAGCATATCCTGAATTGTCAGGCCATATTTGAAAGAATACATTTTTACAATATCTGCACAGATTCCTGTGCTTGGGATGGAGGTACAAGCAGGTTGAAAGCATCCATACTTAGAACTTACCTTCATGTAGTTAGCTTTAAAGTTACTGGCTTGTAGAAATCTTTGCAATAAAACACATTTCTCACAGACCGATGGTCATTTTACTCATTTTAGACTTCTTGGTCCTGCAAAGTGTGCTTTTAAGCTAAAGCTAGGCATGTTTTATTAGGTTTTTTTTTTGTAGAGGGAGATGATCTCTATTGTGTTTGTATATCTGGATTAACTGAACTGCACCGTAAACATCATAGTGTCTGAGCCTCAGCCTCAAAGTCATTCCCCCAATACCATGTTGCTGATTGGCTTAGGCTGAGATTTAAGTTGTCTTGCTCTGCCAACACCACTAATCAGGTAACATTGTCCTGTGGCCTGCATGTATGTTTGGGTCTATAAATGTTTTATGGGACAATGAGTCAGAATCTCTGTGCTACTGTGTATATATGTCATAAAACATTTTGTTTACCTGAGGTTATGTACACGTACGGTTAATTACTCTTTCCACTTTCTGAATAATAAGCCATTATAAAGTCTCAACAGGTATTTCCTGTCTACCCTAGGTTGTATAGTAACATCAGTTAGGTTTATTAAGGTCAATTGAGAAACACTTAAGTGTCAGTGGATTTTAAAGTGGTAATTACTTGTTGTCAGGCAGGAGTTTAAGTTGTTGATGAGATTTTGGCACTCAGTCGACTGTGCTGTTTAGGTTTGGCTAAAAGCCTAGCCACACAGATTGACTTAAGTTACTTTCCAGAACGTGTTGGTCGACAGTGTCCTGTTAGAAACCCTTCTTTCAACCTGCTTTTAGTATAGTTTTATAAATAATATGACTTCCCATTAAGTAACATGGATTGTCTGTGATCCTGCAGTGACGCTTAAGTAGACATTTTGCTTGCATAGCACATGGTATCAGTCCAGCTCAGGTCAGGTGAGGCTGTGTTTTCTGAGTGAGTGTAGAAACCAGTAAACCGGTTGTATTGTCATGATCACATGATCAGTAATATGTGCCAATGGAAAAATAGATGGAGTCAAAAGGGACACATGTTTGTTCTCTGCTCAGTGTGTTGTCCACAAAGTAAGCTGCAGGACTATGACTTTGGTGTGAGGTTATTTAAACCCCATACATTTCAATCATTTCTGATGATGCCAACTGCCTTCATTCACACAATGCCAGATACTTGTGTATACAAGTCATCAAAAATGAAATAAAATCTTACAGTGTCCTGTTTGCAAAAAGCTTTTAATGCCACAAAATCAACAAAAGAGCAGACATTGAAGCACATTAATTATTTGAGTCTGCCAAAAGGCATTGTCGGCGTAGAGCAAAATAATAGTCAAATCCAACATTTTGTGAGCCTCACAAAACTAAGAAATAAATCTTTATTCCACTGATCTCTCGAAATTCTGTTTGGAATTATCCCATGAAATACAGCGGTTAAGTTCCTACAGAGATTTTCCTTGTTTCTCCAATCCTTTCTCCCTTCAAAGCCTCTTTAAATGCCACAAAACATGTTCTCTTTTTTCTTCTTCTGACAAAAGACAGGTTAGATTACTACCTCTGTAGGGCCTAGCCACAATTGTTTCTAACCACTTGGCATATATCAGATTTGTTTCCTGTTGACCTTTGGACGAGGACTTTGGATACCATGGCTGAAGAGAAAAAAGTTTTACTCTCAAGCGTTGGCACATTATTATTGAGTCTCAAGTCCGTCAGACATGGCAATGTGCATTGAAGTCCATTCTCATTTTACTCTGTGTAGAGGCCTACCAATCTACAGGGGTGTTAATCTAAGGAAATCCTCACATTGTCACTTTTGACAAAGGCGAGAGGTTAGGTATCCTAAAAATAGTAGGTACACACAGCAAAGGAGCAACAAATGGCAAGTCTCTCTGTTCCCTTTCAGTTCCGGGATAAGACCCTAATGAAAGCTGTGATGCTAGGTCTACATCTAGTGTGTATCTTAATGAGTTCATGTCTTTTGCTGTCTTCTCTACATTTACTCTTTGTTAAAGATTTATGTATCATATAAACCCCAGCCTGTAAAAGGAGCTCAGTAATAGCTACTTCTAATGATTCTCTGGGCACCTGTTTGCTGATCAGCTGATTTATGAGCGTCTTACCGCCACCCTTCTTTCCAGGCTGCGTGCTGCAGTGGGTCTGCAGCCTGGGGCTACTGTCTTGTCAGTCACTCTCTCTATCTCACAGAGTGCCTCTAGTTGACCTTCCTCTCAGCGCTCACAGGCCCAGGCATAAATAATATATAAGTAGCCTGGAAAGAGCCGAGTGTGATCCGTGTAACTTGGCTTGGAAGTTAACGAAAGGTAATGAGAGCGATGTCGAAGTTGAGAACTTGCACTGAAACATGTGACATACTAGCTATTTAGCCACTTTTTCTCAACATCCCTCTTTCAGTCACAGCTTGTAGGTACCCCGTGCTGACAGAGTGTGTGTTGGGCTGCAGGGTGTGTCAATCATTAATGAAAAGCGTCCCACCATCTCAGGTTTCCTTCAGGAGAGGAGTGGGAGAGGAGGGAGCAGGGGGAAGAAGCTCAGGGGTTAAAGATAACAGGATTAGGAGAGCAACATGCCTACATTATACTGTAACACAGCACTCACATTTTTTCTCCCTCTCCGCAGACAGAAGACAGTGTCAGTTGGCATTCTTCTACCAAAGACCTACTGCAGTGGTCACCAGCACCACCGAGAATGACAACAACATGTGGGATCTTCTTCATTTGCCACCAAGGGATTTTTGAATTCTGTCACAGTCTGCAGTAACTGGACGAGGCATTGCTTTGTGTCTGTGAATGTCCCACACTGTTGTTATTGAACTTCTTGGATTTTTCGCTTTGTGGATTTATTCCCTGACACCTATGGATTCTCAAACATTGCCCCCTCTGTTAGAACCTCGTCTTGGACACAATCACCACCAGCATAGATTAGACAGAGAACATAGGAAAATCGTTTGATGCCTTCCTAGCTCTACCTTTTACTTCTGTTTTTCTTCCTTCTTGTGGATCATTGGCCACGTTCCCTACAGTTAAAATGGATGGAAGAACTGACAGCTGGTTGAAATCCACAGTTTGGATTGTTATATTTTGGACATCGTCCTCCAGTCATTATACTTTTGTGCGATAAGGGTTTTTGTATGAAAGATGGGAAAGAGACATTTCACTAATTGTGTATTTTTGTTTACTTCTGATATCATGGAGATATCTGTCACCTGAATGTACACAAGTCTTTTAGTTTTACCTTACATATACATTTTTTCGGATCTCTTGGACCCAATATAGGCCTGTTTGGTCTGACCAAAGGGTCTCTTTTCAGTGGCACAAGGGATGGTGTGAGTGATTTGCAAGCTTGAAACTCTAAAAAGCATTTAGCATCCCTACAAACTAGGTGAAACAAACAGGTGTCAGTGCTGCGTAAGCATGGCAGCAGATCACGGCGAGCTACTGGCTGAGATGGCGACGGTCAGCCGTCTGAGCACCACAGAACGAATAAAACATGCCCAGAAGCGCCGCGCTCAGCAGCTGAAGTCTTGGGCAGACATGGAAAAAGATGCAGCACGAGGGTCGAGGGCCAAAGCTGACAAAAGGAAGGCACGAACCACCAAAGTGAAATTTCCACATGCTGTCACTCTGCTGGATGCAGCTGCACGCAATGACCTGGAGGAAGGTACACAAAATCATACTTGCAGTGTAAACATGTGCACAGAAAGGTCACTTTAACAAGTATCATGTTTTATGTAAGCAAGGGCAACCTAGTGAACTGATTTAAGAGCAATGAGAGCAGCACACAGGTACTAGACTGATCCAACAACAATACATTGTTAGTGATTCATGTATCTTTATTTTATGGACAGTCTGTTTTCAGTGGCTGTATTGTCAGCTGCAGGCTAAATATTGTGCCAGATCATTATCTGTTGCTTATTATATATCAAAGAATTCTGCCCAGGTGATGTATGTATTTGTATGTTTTTGATTTTTCTAGTGAGGGCACTGTTAAACAGCGGTGTCAGCCCAGATCTTGTCAATGAGGATGGACTGACAGCTCTACATCAGGTACATGCACACCTAACCATAGTCCTGATAGCCTACCTTACCTTCATGTTGTCAACATGGCACACAGACAGTACTGTCAGCATTTAGGCTCTTTGGCAGGATGGCACACATTCGTTTTAACCAGCAATGACTAACATGGTGGGTCACCCTCTTTGCAGTGTGTGTGTGTGGTGTGTGGTCACAGCTTTTAGCTCACCAAGTACTGTTTGGCTTTATTATGTCTGAAAGTTTACTTATCTTACATTAGTTTACATAGAGATGAATTTGAGGGCCGAAAGCTGGCAGAGACAACCCTCATACATTCCTTTCCTGGATACGTCACATTTACAAAAAAAAACACATGTTATGCTACTGTAAATTTAATGGGATTTTCCTCACCCCCTTTTTTAGCTTACAAACGACGGTTTGTGAGCTCCACATGAGAGGAGTGTTTGTTAGTACAGAGAAATCTGTTGAGGTTGCTCTTCCCCTGGGAAAAGTTGGTGTTTACCCAACAGAGGGCTGAGCCATACATGCAAATTTCTTACTCAAGCCAGTGTATTAGTTACAAATAAAGGTGCATAGATGTATTCTTTTCATTTTTTTTAATAAACCTTTGTTGCATTGATAGATGTGTATATTCCTGTACATGTCTGCTTTCTCTCCTCAGTGCTGCATTGATGATTTTGGCAATATAGTGCAGTGCCTGTTAGACGCCGGTGCCTGTGTGAATGCCTGTGACAGTGAGCTGTGGACGCCGTTGCATGCTGCTGCCACCTGTGGGCACACTGGACTGGTGCAGCTCCTAATTCAAGCGTGAGTGCAGCCATGAATTTCATATATTTTCTCTTTTTTACACATAGCAGGGAATTAAACCTCTTACAACTGTTTATCTCCAATGTCTCCATCTTGGCAGAATGGATATAATTTTCTACACCACAGCATAAACAGACTTAGAGCCTTCCTGGCAGAGAGTGTAATTTACAATAACAGTGCAACTCTGGTTGCAGTTTGACTCTGAACACACACTGCTTTGAACATCAGTGTGTGTCTGTTTAAGCCAGGTCTGTTTGCATTTGAATGCATGATGGCTCCTGTGCATATGTGATTGTATATGAATGCTTTCAGCGGGGCTGACCTGCTGGCTGTGAATGCGGATGGCAACATGCCCTATGACCTCTGTGAGGACGAAGCCACCCTTGAGCTGCTGGAGATGGTTATGGCTGAACAGGGTGAGTATGCTAACTCTAACAAAACCTATTATTAGCATTTCATTTTAACTTTAAAGGACTAAGAATAAATATGCATGAAATAAGGTGGCCCACACAAATGACCGGTCAAATCTAATATGTGCTGACTGCTGCTGTCTGAGTGCTAACACTTGCTGTGTGTTTGTTTGTGCAGGGATAACTCAGGAACGTATAGATGAATGCAGAGCGGCTAAAGAGATGGCCATGCTGGCTGACATTAAGGCTCTGGTTCAGAGTGGCGCAGACCTAAATGCCCAGGACAATAATGGAACGACACTGGTGAGACTGAGGGATTGTTTAACTCTGCCTAACCTCAGCATGAAGACCATCACCAGGAAATGCTACATTGTGCCAACCAAAACTCTAGAATGAATCTAGCAATATGTCTAAAAATATTCATGTTTGTTTTTTTCTTTAAACATTTAAGTATTTGTCATTCATTGCAGCTCCATATTGCATCTGCCAATGGGTACATATCTGTGACAGAGCTGTTGCTAGAGAACAGGGCTCAAATGGAGGTGAGGGACTCTGATGGCTGGACGCCGCTTCACGCTGCCGCCTGCTGGGGGCAGGTGGGTACTGCAGTCATACCAAAATAAAGAGTTCAGTTCCTAACTGACCCACTATTGATAGTGTTCATATTTGTTCCACAGATTCAAATGGTGGAACTACTGGTGGCCCATGGAGCCAGTTTAAACACAAAGTCTCTCTTGGAGGAAACACCTGTGGGTAAGTCTATTTATTTTTATTTTTTTTGGTCTTTTGATGTTTAATACACAGAGATACATATCTGAAATGCCTCCTGTTAATACGTTTGAGAGGCATTCAAATATCTAATATTTGCCACTGTTCCCTCTACAGATGTGTGTATGGATGAGGAGGTTAGAGCCAAACTGATGGACCTGAAGCACAAACATGACGCCATCATGAAGAGCCAGGACAGGCAGAAGGGCACGTTGCAAAGACGAGCATCTAGTACTGGAAGCAGAGGGTGAGCTGTTAAAAAAAGAAAAAAAACAGAGGGTAGCAAAGGAACAAAAGACAGAGCACACAGGTGATGCATTGCTCCCGTCTCTCTTACCTGTACCTATAGTAAGGTGGTGCGACGTGTCAGCGTAAATGAGCGCTCCAGTCTGTATCGGCGGGAGCACCACAAAGAGGCCATGGTATGGCAGGAGCGTGGACGACAGCCTGAGCCACAGGATGATGATGAGGACAGACAGACTGACAATGAGCTGCACCAACATGCCACCATGGTGATGAAGCTACATTTTGAACACATATCTGTCACAGAATATGTAGAGACTAAATTGAATGTGTGGTTTATTGTTCTTTCCATGTTTCAGGTTGCTGGTGGTGCGGCAACGGAACGTTTAGAAGAACTCGAGGCTGCAGACCGGAAAATTATGTCCAGTCTAGGGAATGGAGAGACTTCTGTCTCTCTGGCTTCCTCTGTACCTGGAGAGCTGTGGAGCGGTGGAGGTCGCATGGAGCGCAGCGCCTCCTACCAACTTGGCCCTGTGTCTGGGTATGCAGAGGGCGAGGGTGCAGACAGTATGACTCGTGAGAAATCGCACCACACCCTGGCTGACCTAAAGCGCCAGCGGGCAGCCGCTAAGCTCAATAAATACCCAGCACCTCCACCACCGCTGCCTCCTGCCGTAGAGGAGGAGCCTTCCATAGCTGCAGCTGAGGTGACACCCACTCAGGCTCAGACAGAGATCCAAATGACCCCTGCTGCAGAGCCAGCAGTCTCCCCCAGCCAGGTGTACTTCACCCCAGCCAGCGGGGATCCTCCACTACTGAAACTTCGAGCCCCTGAGGAAGACCAGTCCAATAACAAGGAGCCTTGCTGTGGATTAATGTAGACGAATTTAAACATTTTGCCTACAGAGTACAGAAGCTGAGTGTGTAACACTACAAAGTGGCAAAAACATTTCAAGACCAACCTGCTTTAAATGAATCTGAAGAATGTTAAGGCCACATGCCAATGAAGGTTTGATCTGCACTGTAGTTCAGTGGACCTGAAGTGCAATCTGTGCGCTTATTCTTTCCTTTAGTTACCATAATACACACTTGACACTGAAGGTCCTAGCATTTCCTCTTACTGCACACCTCGTCAGATGGGGCAAATTCTGCTCTGCTCATTTTCATGATTTCTTACTCAAATTCATTGAAAGTTTGTGAATCATGGGACAGTTGAGTTTCCACATAAAGCTGAATGAAGTCGCTGCTGATTTATTTCAAATTAAGAATGAGGTGTTGTTTTCTTTGCTGAACGACTGCTATGAAAGGTACGTGACCTACATTTGCATACATTTCGATTAGAAGCATGAGGTGTTTATGGTTGGTAGATGGTTGGTCGTGATTGTTTCAACCTATGCTCTAGCTGCTCTGAATGACACAACATTGGACAGTTTCAGTGGTTAATTTCTTTTTTCCTTGACTGACGGTTCTGTTACTTTCTAGTGCACAACGAAAGTCTATATTTCACTATTTTTAATTTTGCATTTTGTAAAAATCTTTGTCTCTAAAGTGGGATCATCAAAATTTAAATCAGTGAGAAATTTACTAACCCATCATCACTACCAGCTTTTTTTCTGTCAGTATTTCTATTTTCTACCTTCAGAATGGAATCACATTATTTATTCTGTCTGATACAGAGAGTACAACACCTATAACATTTTTTTAAGATAAGTATAATTATGTAAAAAAAAAGTGAGGGTAAATTATTTTTTGATGATGCTTAGTTTTATTGCTCATATGATTGTTTATCAAAGCTTGGTGCCTTCATTTGGGAGTTTATTTAATATCGGTTTGCAATGCTTGCACGATGTCCCACGTGTGAATTTGGTGAGCAGTGGGATTGTCTAATCTGTCTGACCTGGACTTGATGTACTGTTGATGCACTCCAATTTCTGTATTGGATTTCAGTTTTGTTAGTGATTTTTACTGATTCCCCATTTAGAAAAACAAAACATAAAAACATGTTTTCAAAGAAGAGTTTTGTATTTTTTTTTAAATGTAAGGATTATGATGATGTTAATGGCTTTAGTTAATTTGTGTATCATTTTTAAAGGGAATCAGAGGATGGGTTTATAATGACATAATTATGTTGCAGCTCAAGTTTTTAGTGGCCTAAGGTAAAGAAGGATAAAGTGTGTACAGCTCAAGCGATAACATTTGTGGTATTTCTATTTTGAGTAATTAAATTTAGTAGGTCAGCCTCTCACAAAACAGACCATGGCACTGTGCTGTCGTCTACCTTTAGGGCTTATCACCTAATTAGTTGCAAGAAGACGTTGTATCAACATGTCTTGTTACATATTCGTGGAGTGTGTAACAAGGACAGAAGCAACAGAAAGGTGATCCGCATCTTGGGAAGCTGATCATTGAGTAACAAAGTCCGAATGATCAAGGGGTCTGTTGGCTGCCTCTGAAACACTTTGAGCCTGAAGGGAGGTGGTTTTGCACAACATGATCTGCCGTTTATGAAGTAGATCCTAAAAGAGTTCTCCAATCTTTTGTAACCATGGATAAAAGAACGATCAAAAAAGTGGAAAGACTGGACTCCTAAGGACGCCAGTCCTTTGAAGTTCTCTGGCAGGGGTATGTGCTCTGTTTTCTGGGATGCAGAGAGTGCTGCTGGTGGACTGTGGAGAAGGATTATGCTAATACATGGCTCTCCTATGCTGACCTCTTAACACAGTTTTACAGAAAAGCATCTAGGTTTAGTGTGGAAATCGGACCAGGGGAAAGGTCTTTAACCGAGACAGCGCTGCAGCCCACGAGTCCACACTGGTGTTAGCTGCACTCCAGGAATGCTTGAATATAAACTCCATCACCCACCTCATTGACCTTAGGGTTCACTCTCAGCCTGTTGCCTCTTCCCCACAAAGAACAAGGATCTCAGTACCTGCCATTTTAAGAAATAATGTCATTAATGCTTCTTTGGATCTTCTACTAAAAAATGGACCGTCCACAGTCAACCCAATCATCTGTCATTATGGAGCCAAGAGTTAGAGAAAGTGACCAGCTGTTTGTCTTGTCTGAGGTTGAGTATGTCTCCCTCTTGTGGTAAAATGGAAGAGTTACACATGCCCCCAGCCCTTTCTCTCCCTCTTACATCAGACTTTTTCTGTTCTCAAATGTCATAGTATGTTCTGATGCAGCTGCCAGGACAGCACCTGATACACACAGCAAGCACTCCGGTACACTTCATACATGTGCGTACAAACCCATGTTTGTGGTTATTGAAGTTTGGACACACACAGAGCTGCACTGCTGTCAGACATGACATGTATGTGGCCTTTGAATAACAGTTGGTGCACGGGCTGTGTTAAAAATGGAACCTGACTGTGAGCTTCAGCTACTGACGTACATGAGCTGATCCTGTCCCCAAATCATCTAATCATTAAGATCTTTAAAAAAATAAATGATGTAAATCTGTCATTTTAAATTAGGTAAACTGATGAGACTGTTGCAAGCTGCTGCCAAAACATGCACTGCATGACACACAAACGTCAGCAGGGCATCACATGCTTGTATGTGAACTTTTTTAGTAAGGGATATCAGATGTCTTTCCCAAGCCCTTTCCAAGACATCTGTCTCACACTCTGTCCTCTTGCACACCTCTTGTGGTTCTCCTCTTACCACAACAAAAGACATGAAAGAAGAAGGGCTTTTGCTTGTTAGCTTTTACCTTTTTTTTCCCCACATGCTTGTTCCGGAACTTGTTCCTCTGCATTCTTGAACATGTAGCTTCTCTGGGCAATTTCCCCACAAATGGGCCACACCTTTGTTTTTCAGCACCTCTTGTTTTGACATGTGCTTCACCACACGTTTTGATGCTAACCAGTCATTACTACACACCTCTACCAACGGCAGTGTTACAGACTGTAAGTCAAAGTTTCTGCTGTCAGAGGATGTTAGTGTTAATGTGGCCTGTCATGTCTGACATTCCTCTCAGCACCACAGAGCTTTTTAGCATTTACTGTTTCTGGTTCTGTTCACCATGTGGCTAAAAACCACTTAGTAGTGTATTGTCAGTATTGTCTTCTTCTGGTGAGTTAAACGTAACTGTGAAAAAGCTAACTACAGTAGCATTTTAGTAGCATGAGTTGCTAATGTCAGCTAGTGTAGAAGAGTTAAAAAACAAAAAACAATCATAAAAATAACATTTAGCATTCAGCATTGTAATTTTACAATTTTTTTTACATTTCTTTCATCGTTTTCCTTAACTTGATCACTGTTAATAATATTTATAACCTAAGAGCCGCCAGAGCTAAGCTAACATGTGGACCGGAAGTGCAACAAAATGCTAACATACAGCAAAGTGCTTAGAAGAAGTTTTTTACTTTAACATATATTTTTATAGTTTGGCAATACACGTTAGTAAATAGTAATAAATAACCCCGTTTCATTCATACATGGACCGCAGTTTTATCTTGAGTTAACATAAGCTACATAATCTTTAATTTCCGAAATGTTTTTGAAATGATAATTTTCCTACAGCACTTGAAGGCATCATTCAGCACGCTGAAGCCAGAGGCGAAGTCAGTGAAGAAATCCAGCCAACCGTGAGGAGCAGCGAGCGAAGGCGTGGCGTCGAGTGGGAATATGAACCACACACCGAGGGGACCGAACTGTCAGTGGGAGCTCAGAGGGTCTGCGGGGGGAAGTAAACACACAAGTTGGCCTGACATCAACTCCACCAGCACCGCTCAACAACTGGTAACAGCTGATACTCTTTATCTGCAAACGAACTGCTGCTGTTTCTGAGTATTCCTCATCCTCTTTTCTCACATTTCAGATAACACTTCAGGGCGGACACAACATCAACAACAACAACAACAAGGCAAAATGTCCCAGCAGGCAGTGAACGGGGTCCAGTGCCGGGCTAAGGTGCTGACTTTGGACAACATGAACCCCTATGTGAAGCGGGTGGAGTACGCTGTCCGTGGCCCCATCGTCCAGCGGGCGGTGCAGCTAGAGAAGGAGCTGAAAGAGGTACAGTCCGCAGCACAGTGGCAGCAGGATTGTAAAAAGTCTGAACGCTAGTGTGGCAGGTGGGGCCTGAGAATGTGTGCTCACTCTTCCTGCACCCTACAACACATCCCCCCTTCTCCTGATCACTGCTTTCAAAAAAGTTGTGAAACCAAATTCTCCCTCTCTCTCTCTCTCTCTTTGTGTGTGTGTGTGTGTGTGTGTGTGTGTGTGTGTGTGTGTGTGTGTGTGTGTGTGTGTGTGTGTTGCTCAGCTGTTGAGTACTCCAGCAGCTGGAATAGGACGGAATATTTTGTAATTTTATAACTGAATACTAAAATAATAAAAGTGCCTCTGAGTGGATTTTGGCAAAGCGAGTTATTTCCCTTCTCTGCTTCCCTTAAGATACGATGAGTGGACTTGTTTTGCTGGCATGATTGAGAGTAGGTTTAGCTTTTAGAGTTCAGACATGTCATGGCAACTTATGTCACATTCTAAAGAAGTGATCTGTTTCCTAAGGGAGGGCAGGCAGGTTGGACAGGGTGCCTCTTTAAAAGCTGTAATGAAACCCTTCCCTCTCTTCTTCACCGTGCACGTGATGAGCTGGAGGGTACAGTTATGTCTTTGAGTACATTTTGCTCCTCTCTAGCCTGAGGTGGCTGCGGGATCCAGAGGATGTGTATACTGTGGAGTATCATTACGTAAGATGAGAGGGTACATTCTCTGTCCCCTTTTTTGTCTGTCCGGGTTTGTCCACCTCCCTCCACCACACAAAGGAGCGAGAGAGAGAGAGAGAGAGAGAGAGAGGGTTCATTGGACTAAGCTGCAGCTGGGAGGCTCGGCAGCCTCAGAGGTCTTTCTCTGTAAGGAGCTTCATTATAAGCCGCTCCAGTTCTGGTGAAAGTGCTCTACTTCTTGGTAGTGCAAGTAGTTTTTCATTTACTTGAATGGAAAAGGGAAAAAGCGAACCTTAACTCAAACTTGTTATTAAAAGGCAGGAATTAGGTTGGTGTTACACAGGTCATATCCAAAGTTCAGCGCCTGTGTTTGTTCTGAACCGCCCACTCCCACCCCTCCACACACACACACCGCTTGCAGCTGTGCAAAATATATATTGTAATGTTTTTTTTCTGTCAGGATGGTTTGTATCAGATGACTCGTCGTCTGTGCTTTTGCTACTTCCTGTCAAATCTGAGACGGGAACACTTTTAAAGATGGCTCAGCAAATTTTTATGCAAGTGTGTGTTTGTCTATGCACGGGCTGGTGTGGTGTGATGACCCTTATAAATCCTTAGCCAGACATCTGACACTGCAATAAGCTTGGATCTCTGCAGTTTCTTTGACAATACATGTATGACAATAGGACAGTGATTAGAAGAATACACCCAGTATTAGATCCCTCTTCTCTTTACTGCATATAAGCAGTAAATGGGTTCTTCACAGGCGAACAGTTTCCAGACCACATCATGTGTGATATGTGAGTGCAGGCCAGGCCTGGTGACCCACAGGGTTTCTTGGCCTGGTTTGACTGTGTAATCAGTGCCTGGCGCTGACTGAGCAGGAGAACGCAGTCGGTGCTGAGCCGCGTAACTGACTGGCTTCTATTTAACCGGAGAACAGCAGCCTCTTTGTTGTTTGAAAAAACCAAAAACGAGCCGCATCCAGTTACTTAGAGTTCAAACTAACTAATATCTGACTCTGAGACCATGGAGAGATTTGACTCACCGTCATCCAAGGACATGGAAACAACATGTACTCAGTTGAATGGTAAATTCTTTTATCTGGTATTTTATCACATAAAACACTTGATAACGCTCATTTGAACAGCATTATGAAACAGTACTCTGCTGTGTGTTAGAATCAGAGTACTCCTGCTATCCTGAGATTTAATTTGAGGAAGAAGGACGGCACGAGATATGACAAGATAATTGGCCTGAGTGGAGTATAAAGGGTTTATTATCCCTCAGCTGTCCACTCAGTAGGTGGAATGTTAGGAAGTCTACTCTTAAATACCGGTAGTAACTTCTTTGTGTTGTTTTCAGTTTGCTTAATAAAATTACGATAAGTTAAGACTTTATTGATCCTTAGAGGGAAATTTTATTATAGTATTTATTTGATATCTGCCACAACATGCCTACCTTCTGGACAAGTTTCAGCAGAGATGTGTTGCAAAATACAAAACAAGTTTCAAGGAGTTCTTGCTCATTACATATTCCATTCCGTCAACAATGTAAAAGAAGGACTGAAGTGGTTCAGATGAGGAGCCAGATTCAAGCTTGTCAGCAATTCTTGATTAAAAACCTGAACCACAAACATTGATGTTTTTTTTGTCTGTGTGAAGCAGCAGCAGCAGCAGCAGCATCCTTTCCAAGGCCAGATCCTCTGCACCATGAGCCAAACCAGACTCTGTGCCAGGGTCCCTGTAAAGCAAAAAGGGAGCTAATGAGAGAAGAGATCTGTGTGTATGTGTGTGTGTGTGGAGAGCAGAGTAGGTATGTGTGAGATAGTAGCTCTGTAGCTCTGATTTGATTAATGGGGCTTTATATTGTACGTGATACACCTTCAAAGGGCTGTCATGTGATTGACTTCAGCAGAAAAAAAGGCTGATGTAAATGTTGTAATTTTTTTCACTTTTTCTTTAATTTAGAGTCTTAACCTCTGTCTCTATTTTATATTGTTCCAGGGAATCAAGAAACCTTTCACAGAAGTCATCAAGGCCAACATAGGTGATGCCCACGCCATGGGTCAGAAGCCAATCACATTTCTCAGACAGGTTGGACAGCTGTGACTCCAGCACATGAACCTTAACTTACTACATTATCATGTTGCACTGGCACCTCAGCCTGTCAGTCACAAGTGAGGCATGCATGAGCTCCTCAGTACATGAAGTAACATTAAAACAATACACAGGCCGGTTTACTTTGAACTCTGCATCACACACAGTATGAGGACATTGTCTTGTAAAAAAATCACACTCTGTAATGATGTGTGCACTCTGTTTTCGTCCTCCTCTCTTAGGTCCTGGCTCTTTGCGCTTACCCTGAGCTCCTGGAAGACAACAAGTTTCCAGAAGATGCCAAGAAGAGAGCGCAACGAATCCTTGACGCCTGTGGCGGCCACAGTATAGGTCAGACAACGCCCCCTCATTCCACCAATCACATCCTCTTCATCCACACACATCAATAATTAATTCAGTCAGGCTACACACACTGTTTAAACATTGTTAAAAAACTGATTGATGCAGTTTTCCCTGCTTGCATCAAAGTTCACTTTGTGTTTCAGGGGCCTACAGTGCAAGCCAGGGAATCGAGTGTATTCGTCAGGATGTGTCGCGCTACATAGAAAAGAGAGACGGCGGCATTCCATCCAACCCTGATAACATCTACCTCTCCACTGGGGCCAGTGATGCCATTGTGGTTTGTATAAGACGTCTTATTATCTCCTCTTCGGCAACATGCTGATAACTTGCAGACCCTTTTCCCCAAGCTCTCTCTGTTTGGCCTTAAGCCAGATTAAGACACACTTTTGGTGCCATTCGCTAACAATTCACTTGTTAGTTATATCCCTACCTGTACTTTGGACATCTTGTGATGTTCCTCCACCCACAGACCTTTGTCACTGTCACGTATGCAGCCAAAATCCGGCTATTGAATAACCTTAGGATACACCCAACTGCTGCACTGCAGGATCCTGTCACATGCAGTTTTGGACTGTTTACCCAGGCTGTGTACATGTATTATATTTCCCCAAACAAAGCCAATCCTCTTTCCTTCCAATCCCAGACCATGCTGAAGTTGATGGTGTGCGGTGAGGGTCGTGACCGCACAGGAGTGATGATCTCCATCCCCCAATATCCCCTGTACTCAGCAGCCCTGGCAGAACTTGGTGCTGTGCAGATCAGTTATTACCTGGACGAGGACAAGTGCTGGAGTCTGGATGTCAAGGAGCTCAGGAGAGCCCTGAATGAAGCCAGGCAGCACTGCAATCCTCGAGTCCTCTGCATCATCAACCCTGGAAACCCGACTGGTGAATCTCACTTGCAGTGTAGTGTTAGATAAGAAGAATTCCAGCACAACCGCTCTCCCTGTTTACTTACACGACTTCTCCTGTGTGACAGGTCAGGTCCAGAGCAGACAGTGCATTGAAGATGTGATTAGATTTGCTAAAGAGGAGCATCTCTTCCTCATGGCTGATGAAGTAATTTTATATTTTCTTCACATTACAGTTAATTCCCTGTATTAATATTATAATTCTGTATACAGAGGATTGTTTTCTCCCATTGCAGGTCTACCAGGATAATGTGTATGCAGAAGGCTGCAAGTTTCATTCTTTCAAAAAAGTGTTGTTTGAGATGGGACCGGAATATTCCAGTACAGTGGAGATGGCCTCCTTCCACTCTACCTCCAAATGCTACATGGGAGAGTAAGTAGCAGTATTTACACTTGGAGAGATTAGACTGAATTGCAGAAAATGGATTGTATTGTTCCCCTATGCAATCAGCAATTACTCGGTAAAACATTATTGACATCTTAAAATGACAATCTAGGCTTGGTTGAAGGACATAAACAAGGGTGTTAGAACAGTTCTAGTTTCCAGATGAATCATTTGTTTGCTTGCTCTTGCCTTTGTGATATCCGTTATCACCTTAAGTGTTATTGCACCGCAGAGTTGCCCTTCACCTTGCAAAACTAGTAGAACAGACAATAAAACCAAATGGGTAAGGACTGGAAAACCCTAATCCTAATCCCAGTAAAATAAGAATTACTGCAAACAGATAGGGTATTTAAAACACAGTTAATAACATGGCACACCTAGAACCTGGAGTTCGTGCTGATGTGTCAATCTCCGGTACTAAATGTATGCTTTTCAGGTGTGGATTCCGTGGTGGCTACATGGAGGTGATCAACATGGACCCTGAAGTAAAGGCCCAGCTCACAAAGCTGGTGTCGGTGCGTCTATGCCCTCCTGTGCCCGGACAGGCTCTCCTGGATCTGGTTGTGAACCCCCCACAGCCCGATGAGCCCTCTTACACCACATTTGTGAAGGTGTGATAACGTGCATGGCTCAGGGGCTAACACACACCTTGACAATGTTCGGCAAACAGAATTCACTTATGTAAACAGAAAGCAGCACTCCATATAATCTATGCAAACAAAGGCTGTATTGAGCATGTTAAGGTCCTAACATGACAAATTGTGAATAATCAGCTTCTGAGTCCTGCAATATTGGGAAAAGTGTAATTTGTAGTTTGTGTGTTGTGAAGAGGATCGTGTAACATTAATGCAGAAGCTTTGCAGAAGCAGAAGCTTTGTGTAGCAGTGAAAGCCATTACACTGATGAATTTAGTTTGACATTAATTGATCAATCAATATTCAGTATTTACACTGTTGAAAACATAATGAGCCAATCAAATCCGTTCACACCCACTCAAACAAATGCAGTATTCCAGAGTCACTCTTGTGTTGTTTAGTTGAGGTGTACTACAATCATCCGCCTTTAGAGGGCAAGGGACACAACAAACTGCACTAGATGAGCTTAAGATAGTGGTTCAGTGAAAGTGATGGCAGATCACATGTACATTCTTTAACCACCAGGGGGCAGAAAAGTGACAAATGTTGGGTTCAGCTTGGATGTTGCACTTTAAATTATTATTTCCAATTTATTGTCTCTTTTTGCTTTCTCCTTACAGGAGCGGACAGCAGTGTTAGCAGCTTTGGCAGAAAAAGCCAGGCTAACAGAGCAGGTCTTCAACACAGTGCCTGGTATCACCTGTAACCCGGTCCAGGGGGCCATGTACACCTTCCCCCGCATCACTCTACCTCAGAAGGCCATCGACAAGGCAAAGGTCTGCTCTGTACACACCCTGCATGGTCTCATTTATTAATATGTGTTGATAGTTTTGTGTAAATATTCATGTCTGTGTCCACAGGAGGAAGGAAAGGTCCCAGACATGTTCTACTGTATGAAGCTGTTGGAGGAGGAGGGAATCTGTTTGGTGCCAGGAAGTGGATTTGGTCAGAAAGAGGGCACCTTCCATTTTAGGTAAGTACAGCTACACTCAGACTTCTTAAATTAATGGATGATAAACATTGTTAGGAGATCAGTGTCTCAAAATAATATAGCCTTTAGTTCAACTGCATCTAAGCTAGCATCTAAACTTGGCCTCCTCCATGCAGGATGACCATCTTGCCCCCGACTGAGAAGTTAAAGGTGGTGCTGCAGAAGATCCGCGAGTTTCACATACGGTTTACGCAAGAGTTTTCCTAAAGGTCCTCCACCTGCATTTCAACTCTTTCAGTGCCAGTATCTTCAAGTGCCTTTCTGTGAAAACAGGCAGCAGCCCTGTGCAGCACACATCTCTAACCTCAAGGACTCCTTACACAGATTATTAAAACATTTTCTTAATGATGCATTAGTAAAAAAAAAGGACAGCAAGTGAAAGTCAGGTTGTCTGTTCATATGTACGTACAGCATGATGAGATGTAATGAGCTTCTTTCTGAACGTATCACCCCGTCCAGGTTTGTGAAGTTCACCAAGGTGTTAGCAGTGGTAAAGCTGAAGGTTCACCCTGCTGCAGATGCTGCTACAGGTGCATGTCTTTCCTTGTATAGTCTGGGTAGTGCAGGTACATTAACAGGCTGCGTCAGAATGTATCTATTTGTGTTACTAATTGTTCTTAAACAGTGATTAAAACAATAACTGTTTCTTGTTTTATATTTATACATTATTTAACTTGTATTGATTGACCAAAACAGAGACTCACATGTAAGTGCTGGCCCACAAAGCCGCCATCTTTTTCTGTTTTATTTAAAAAGACTCAAACAGTGCTTACATGCTTTTAGAAACAGAAATGAACAGAAACTAAAATGATGATTGAATCACCTCAGTAACACCGTTTATAATCCACTGCATTCCCTTCACCTTCCTCAGCGTCCTCCAAGTCTCTGCTTGAGCACGGTAAGAGTTCTTAGCTACTTTGAGAGGAAGAGAAAGTTTCAAAGTTCATCCCTCTTCTGTGATAGCTTTGTGGCGTGCTTTTCCAGGAACTTGCTCAGCCCTTCTACTGTTCTGTCTCCACCTTCAAACCTGATGGGGCTCCGCTTACTGTTGCTTGGGGCAAAATATATCGTGGGGAAGCCTTCCGCTTTGTAGCTCTCGTTGGGCACGTCGTTGGCTGTGGCGTCCATCTTGGCGATCACCAGGTTCTTCTCTGCCTTATATTTTTTACCCAGTGCCAAATAGTCAGGTTCCATTTTCTTACAGTGGCCGCACCAGGGGGCATAAAACTCAATTAGAACGTCCTTGTCAGTATCCATGACGATCTCGTCAAAGGTCTTCCCTACCACAACCTTAACTGGTCCTTTGTTGTTCTTTGGCACTGGCTGGGATTTGATGATGGGTTTCAGCTTTCCTGTGAATGACCATGAACAACAAATTCAGATTTTTAGTTGCAATTATTTCACAGAAATTACATGGTCACTAAATCAAACTCACCTTTCTTGAAAGCCATAACAAAGTCTCTCAGCACATCTGAGTCGAGCTCTTCGGGCTCCATGGCAAACTTTTTGCCTCCATCGGCCATAATTCCCACATTGACGTCCTCACCACTGTCACTCAGACCCAGACTCTTCAGCTCCTCTGCGTAATCCTCCTCATCAGCGATGGCAAATGTGTACTCTGGGAAGTCTTTGGCCACCTCAAGAACCTTTGACCTCCAGAACTGTGTAGCTAATAATAAATAAAATGATTATAGCACAAAGTATATCTTAAATACTTGCATAAAGATTATGCGTCCCCCAGATGATTACTGGTGTGACAAAGACAAGAGTTACATCTACTATACTAGTGCTAATACAACACTTGATCCCTTATCTACTCACCCTTCCTGTAGTCAAAGCTGAAATCCACTCCATAATACACAACCACAAGGGGGCGTTTGGTGTAGCGTTTAGCATCATTACTTGGTTTTCTGTGTCCCACCAGAGGAATCACGTGTTTTTGGAAGAATTCCTGCACTTCTGACACTGCTGTAGAGTCCTGCATGATAAATGTATAAACACAAGTTCAAATATGATCACATATATCTTTAAAATGTGCCAAAACTGAAAGGACAGACATTGCATTCAAGTTTCATACTCTGGTGAAACTAATTCAAATTCAACTGAAACAGCGAAAATGAAAATAGCACCTTGACTGTGAGCACTTGAGATGCTGGCTCATACTTAGAGCGGAACTTTTCAGGCTGAACGATGACGACCTGTCCAGGAGAGGCTTTGAGCAGTTTGGCAACTTCAGAACTGAAGGAGTGACGGAAGGTGAAGTCGTCTCTTAGAGCGTTACCTGACAGACAAACGACAGTGAGAATATCGCCCAAAAGACTCTGGTTCTAAACTACACAGAGGAAGTTAAAACTTTTACGAACAGAAGAAACTATGACTTGCATGTCTCATGACATGGTGGAACTACTTACAGGCCTCAATGTAGATCTCATACGCTGCATCCTGTTCACCAGAGAACACGCCGACGATGATGGCATCGTCACCATCCTTAACAAGCTCCTGCACCTGTTTTATCGCCTGCACCTGCTTGGAGGGAGGCCCTGCCTGCTCACCCATGTAGTCAACAATGCCTACAAAGAAACAAAGATGTGGATCAGCTGATTGAAGATTTTCATCAACACACAGCGAGGACAGACACCATCAGTGACCTACCGTACTTCTCCCTGGGTCCGTTGTAGTCAAACATCTTGCCCTTCCTGAATATCTTGAGGGTGGGGTAGCCAGTGACTTCGAAGCGCGAGGCAATCTCATTCTCCACTGTGGCATCCACCTTGGCCAGGGGAATGGGAGGAGAGCGCTGGCTCAGCTCCATTGCTGCTTTCTCGTACTCTGGGGCCAGACGTTTACAGTGTCCGCACCTGAAGGTCAGAGCAGAAAGACAGTTAAGACCTGATTTCAGAAAACAATGTTATGACTAGTATTTTGTAGCTGACTCACCATGGGGCATAAAACTCCACCAGGATAATATCTGCATTATTAACCGTGTCATCAAAGTTATCCTTGGTAAGCACCAGTGTCGCCTCAGGAGGGGGCTTCCAGTCTGGCTGAGCCACCTCTTTCACCCGCTCCACAATGGCTACAACAGAGTTTCACCCTATTAATAATTATTTGCCTTATAATGAGGCTTAAATTTAAAGAACTGTTGCTCCTACCCTTCTCTGTTCTCTCTCCATCATATTCCACAGGCTCCCCATTCTTCAGGATTTTGATCGTTGGATATCCTGACACTTCGAACCTGCTCGCCACCTCACTGGCCACAGTTGCATCCACCTTAGCTACAGGTATAGGTGGCTCATTCTCCTTGAGAGTCTGAGCAATTTTTTCATACTCTGGGGCAAACTGTTTGCAGTGGCCACACCTACAAGGGACAAACAATACACACAAATTGATACATTTTTATGATAGAGAAATAAAATGAAAAGTTATTATAAGTTATTATATACTAAGGAAGAGCAAACTTACCATGGGGCATAAAACTCAACCAGAACTGTGTCTTTGCCCTCCATGAAGGTGTCAAAGTTGTTGTCAGTGAGAACGAGCACCCCATTCTCTTCTTTCACTTCTGTATCATCTTCATCTTCCTCCTCCTCTTCTTCACTGTCCTCTTCATCAACTTCTTCCTTGTCATCTGCAACATCTGATACAAAAAAGAAGAAGAGGGAGCACAAGCAATTCAGTAGGAGTCCAATGAACAAAATGCACTTCTTATCTTATTCTTTAAAAGGCAGGTATGGGCATGCCATGCAGTTACAGATAGCTACATCCAGCTGGGTGCCTATTTACGTCACCTTGGCGATTCATACAAGAAACAGGACAACTTGATATAATGTTGGAGATGTGCGTCAAATATTTTGAACACTCAGGAGCCACGTAGCTGTATAACTGTGTGCGTGATGTTTACATTAACTGACTTGTGCTATTAGCTAGCATGCTAACAGAGCTGACAGGCTATCTACAGCGCCTTAGCTAGCTAGTTGGCACAACAATTACTGCAGGGAAACACGACACACCTGCTACACCGTTGTTCTATAACACAACTAATTCAGTTGCCCACGGCTCACACTTACCATCCTCACATCTGCTGACAGTTGCAAAATGTGCAACGCCGAGCAGCACAATCAGCAGCAAAGCAACCTTCCTCATTGTCCACAGATGATGCGGCCCCGTGTCAACGACGTGCTGCTGTGAAGTAGCCAGCTAATTAAATCACGCTAACGATGAATGTCATCAAAACACTTCCGGCTGCACAGACCCGCTGTCCGGATCAATACTGATGAATGGTAGTACAGAGCTTTGCTTCGTGGTTTCATACAAACTAACACTTCTGAAATCTCACACGCCTCCTCCTCCGTCTGGAACTTGTCTGACTTGCCACGTTGTGATTGGCTCTGCTCATCGGCTGTTGTCCAATCACAAGTCGCCACTCAATTCCTGAGTCTGTAACGTTGGCGGATGCTATTGGATACTTTTATTTATTGTTTCCCTCCTAGAACAAACTTTATAATGTGTGGATAAGTGGATTGTAGAGACATGACCTGGTGGACAACATGTCTTAATATTTAAATAAGGACTGCAATTATTTCAATATTACTTATTTTATTAAAACTTGTAGTTCTTTATTTTCATTTTTATTATTTATTGTTCATGAGCTATTCTATGTTACAGTATTAGACTATATATTGTACTATATTTTGTTTGTTTTTAAAATTAAATTCCTCTTCATTCAGTACACTACCATACATTTCACAGAATGTTTGGTTTGTTACACCTGTTAAACAACAACAACAACAACAAGCATACATCATGTCTGTGGATGCTCTCATTCATTGAAGGTCACATTATGTCAACCGAGGCAACTGGACCCATTGATTTCTTTCTTACCATGTTTTGGCGGCCCCCCCAGTGACTTCCTCAGTTCTGCTGCTGTACATTCTTACAGAACTGTAAACCTTGCAGTACAGAATTGTCTTTTGACTTTGCTTGCAGTGTCCTGTCCATGCACTCATCTCCCCCCGCAGGCTCATTGTGGATCAGAACTGACACCACTACATCTGTACAGTTGGCCTGAGTTTTACTTAACTTATATCTATTATTTGTTTTAGTCCATTGGTCAGCTTGCTGCAATAGAAGATCTTTTGTCCACGTCGGTTTGAGTGATGCTGACTCCAGGCTAGACGAACAGTCTTCACCCTTTAACTGAGCATCAGACGCCACAATAAAATCTGGGCAAGGATTGTGTCTCATGTGGTCTCTCTGTTGCAGTATCTGCAGTTCAACTTTAGACCTGGAAGTAATGAAAAAAAAGTAATTATCTAAATAATCTTTACCTATTGTGCTAGTGTAATTGTGTTACCTGCACAGGTGAGGGATGATTTCTCCATGATTTGACGAAGAGTAAATGTTGCCATCCATGGGCTCATTCACCGTTGACTCCGAGTCCTAACAGCAGAGTCCAGACAATGTTGGTTTTACTCTTTAAAATACTGTGTGTGATGAATGCATGACATTGACTTCACCTGTGTGTCCATGTTGACAGGCTCGGGTACGGGTGTGACGGCAGGACTGTCTTCCTCTCTGTACTGTTGGGCTTTAGAAGGCAGAGTGTGGTGCAGGCTGTTGGAGAGGGTGTTCAGTCTGAACAACAGTTCATCCAATAAGCCGTCAAATTCTTCAAGGTAATACGTCTGATAGCACAAACAAAAGGTCATGCATTTTAAAAGATGTGGTATAAGATGAACTTGTGCTGTTAGCAGCTGTTTTCCTCACCCTTCCCTCCGTGTGGTTCCATGTTTGTCTCTGCTGCCCAGTGAAGTCAGAGACCCTCTGTCTGATGTAGCCTGCCAGCTCTGTAAAAGTGAAGACATTCCTCCGTCTCCCACATCTTTTGTAACTTTTGACAATTGAAGAGACCACACCAAACACCTATAAGAGAGATAGGTTGAACGACATACAGTGAACAGAAGTAACACAGCCTTGTCTATTTAGCTTGATCATTTAAGTGATGTAGTAGATATATGTACCATTGCTGTCCACACCACAGTAGAGGACAGATGGAGAAATCCACAGAAACCTCTCCTGTGATGAGAGAGGTCGGCAGTTCTGACACCCCGGTAGTGAAAGTGTATAGCCTGAAGGGAGCGGGGACCAGAACTGAAGCTTTGTATGTGCAGCAGTTTCCCCACACAGGACAATGCCACCAGCAGGATCAGACCTGAAATCTACCAGAGGACGTTAGATCCTGTCTACTGTACATAACTTTAAATGTGGAATAAACACACATACAGCTCTATTGTTACATAAAGTGTTTACCATTGGCCATAAAAGGCTTGAGAGAGAGTGGCTGAGGAGTGAAGCTAATATCCTGTTCACCCTCAGCACAGCCACACACTTCATGGTGAGGAGGAAGAGAATAAATCCACGCAAAGTACGGATGAACTGTGGAGACAAAAGAATAAACACCACAGCAGGCTGGAGCTAATATAATTGTGCTTTCCCTTCCTTCCTCCTTTCTCTCATTCATTGATCTCTCACTTGTTCCCAGGTAGCCAGCAGGCTAACATCAACATGTCCCCTGCTGTGGTGTCTCTGCAGCAGCTCCACAACTTCCATCATAACAATGGAACGATAGATGTAACTGATGTAGTACACTAGTGTCACCGCCAGCAGACTGATCTGCAAAAGAGAGACAGAGAAAGGTGAGTAAAAATTCAAACTGTGCATTTTTTTCTCTGTGTGCTTTGTTCAACAGCTGCAGGCCACTGTACCCTTTCTGCTAGGTCAGTGTGATCTTGTTTGCACTGTGGTAAGTTTGTGTCTATTTGCCTCTATTAAAATTACCTCCACCCAGTTGCAGGGTGTCCTCCAGTATCCCATCAGCCCTTGCTGTCGTACATTGGACACTTGATGAGAGAGTTGTGGCAAAGATAGAAGGAGAAACAGAAGCTGAAGAGAAAAAAGTCAACAACATTTAAGATTTTGGAAACTTTGGTTCTTGTCACAGGAGATAAGATGATGAAAGGTTTTACCTGGGACACCATAGCTACATAGTCCCACACAACAGGAGTGTGATACACTCTGACGGACTGGACTGTGGCTGAGGGAAGCAGGATGCCGGCGGGGCTCTGCTCAGTGAGCAGGATCACGGTGGTGAACAAGTTTGGTGCAGGGCTGTATAGTGTGAACTGAACCTTCAGGGCCACCGTCCTTCTCCCCACCCAGCCGCCTGAATGCAGATGCTTCAGTTTTAATGCAGCTTCAGACCTGGAGAGGAGCACAGCTGAGTGGTGGTGATGTGATCGGCAGTGTGGTCACAGTGAATGTGCCCGTGTGTTTCTCACTTTGTGTGGCCAACAACAACTGTAGCACCCCAGTCAGAGTAGCAACCCAGGCGACCACATGACTTCTGAGGCATTTCCATGAAAACCTGGGGACCATGATATTTGAGCTTGTATTAAATAGAAGTTACCTAGAAATTAGCAGAGTATTTGATCTATTGATTGGTACCTGGCTCTGAAATGTGTCGGCCATGTCTGTCTTCTGCAACACTGGATCTCCAATTACAACGTGTGCCGGCTGAAGATGTCAAGGTAAATTCATTTATTATTTATTTGTAAATTATTATTATTCTGCTTTGAGTTACATTTCTTTTAAAGCTTTCACTTGTTGCTTACTTTAGTTTTTGTTGATGAATTCATGTACAGTAAATCAAGCAAGCTCGTCTGTGTCCATTTCCACCAGCCCTCATGCGTTTGTATAGACATAAAAGCATTGTTATGGTTCCTGGTGAAAGATAACATGATTTTTTTATTTAGATTTGGTTAAATCTAAACAAAAGAGATACAGTGTGTTTGATTGGGTGTTACCTAACAAACTGTTGTCTGACAGCTTTACTGAGGTTGTAATGGTCACTGGATGAGCTGCCAAAGGTTATGCACATCATCAGAAAAAGCATGGAGGCACACAGAGACAAATCCCTGAATAGAAGAGGAAACATGTGAATCTTTAAACACCTTGGAGTCATGTACAAACCGGTGACACCTTCAAGACAAACCTCAATGTTTTATGGATAAGAGCCTCTCTTCTTTTCTTCCTACGACTGTTCCTTAGCTCTGCTGGAGTCGGCGGGCGCACCAGGCGCAGGTACCGCGCTCGCTGACGTGCTCCAAGCTGCTGTGTGGTCAGACAAGATTTATGTTTAGATAGAACGAACAGCTTCGATTGAAATAAAGTCCATTTATCACCTTTTCAATTTCAAAAGTAGTGAACCGCTCTTCTTCAGCCCCTTTGTGGCTCAATGGTTTTAATTGTTCTTTTTCAAACTCCCTGCTATTGTGGGAATGGTGAAAGTCTGGTCTCTTCCTGTACCAACAGGAGACAATGATGGCTGCTGTAAATATCTGGAAAAGAAAAATAACAAGCTAGATGATAAGCTTGTAATTTATATATGCATGTAGCAGACATAAGTCAGGTGTTGTCTTACCAGAGCTGGCTGGATGAGGAAGATGCACAACATCAGAGAGACAAAGAGAGAATGTATCCACAGCAGAACTTTGCTGCTGCTGAATCTGACACAAAAATATAAATATTACTAATTCATCAATACAACAGTGCATTCTAAGAATTTTCATGATCATACCTCATTCCCAGCACCACAGAGAGCACCAGGCAGAAAAGGGACAGCATCAGACAGAGGGCCCAGACCAAACAGTGACACCGCTGGGATGGCAGTCTGTATGCAGACTGTGTGTTCTGGTGGCAGTCCTTCTTCAAGCCACAGTCTAATGAACTTTTTCCTTGATGATTTTTCTCTCTTCTCTGTTGAACAGCTGGATCTTCAGCCCTCATACTGAACTCTGAAGAAGACTCTTGGTGGCTGCTGCTCTCAGATAAATAATCAGCATGGCTCTCTTGAAGTGCTGCTCCCAAACTGTTTTTTAAGGCCAGAGCATCCTCCTTTTGTGTGACCTTGGATACAGCTGGTTGGATTACAGCTTCTTTATCTGTACCTAAAATTGTAGTGAACACTGACAGAAGGTCTGAGTCCTGCAACATGAGAACAAAAGGTAATCAGTAATGTAAAGTACTGTGAAAACAGATACATATAAAGAACTTAGAGTGGTGTTACCTCTTGTTTCTTCCTCCAGACATCCTGTGCCCACTGCTGAAAGCCACTCCAGGATACAGGAAGCTCCAATACACTGGTCAGTGAAAGAGCATCTGAAGGAAGCAAAGTCGGAAAAGAATAAGGTCAGAAGACTATAAGATTAGTAATTTTTTTTTTAAATAATGCAAACTTTACCTTCTGCATAGTCATTTTCAGTCATTCTGCACTTTGCATGTTGGACTCCGCACAGTCGAAACAGTAAAGATATCACAGTTGCTACGGGCAACACAGCCACCACACTTAAAAATCCATTTTTTACAGAAGCTGCTGACACATCAATAATGCCCAACTCCACCTGCAACTGTCAACAATAAATATAAAACCACAGCTTGTAACACGCAAATCTTAAACCTTGGATGTTTGATTAATATTACCTGATCAGCCGATGTAATATGTGATATGATCACTGTATTGACACAGGCATACCCCAAGAGCAACAGCAGACACACGCTAAGCCTTTGAGCATGTGTGAAGGAGTTAGGAGTGGGGCGGCTGTGCACAGACATCCAGAGGTGGTAATCGGCCAGATAGTCAGATAGCTTGAGACACAACATCTGCAATAATATAGATGGAAACACATGGTCACAGAGAAGATTAACCGTGTGCATGTTTTTATGTAAAGCATACCTTAGCAAAGCCTATCCCTCCAGCGCAAACACACAGCATCCTCTCCACACGGCCGTCACCTCTGTTGACAGCTAACCAGCACTGACCAGCAAAGAGCCAAGCGCATCCCTTCACATGCCCTCTCTTCACCTGAGTTAGTAAACAAATCATTATTAGTATCTAATGAAAAGGCTGAGCACTGATGGAGAGTCCCACTGATGGATTTTACCTCAGAAACCTCCACAAGTTTGATGTACCAGTCTGAAGTGGGTCCAGAGTTGTCATGCCAGATGTGAACCCCCCACACAGGACCGAGGCTCTCTGCTGAACTATAGAGTGAAGGACATTGTGTGGCATTCTCTTATATATATTAATTTATGGTGATTTATATGGAAAAAACAAGAGAATGCAAGATAATAGAAGATTATACCTCAGAATAAAGGTGTCCTGAGAGTTCCTCCTGAACAGAGTAAAGCCTGGAGCATAAAGTTCTTTTGTCTGTGAGAATCCATCTTCACCATACAGCACTATGTAAACCTGGTAAATGTGTACAGTATGTATAAGGTTGTAAAAAACTTAATTGCTTTATTTTTGCTTTATTTATTTATTTTAATTACTTAACACCCTACCTTTGCAGTTATGCGAGCTGCGGAGCAGAGACCAGTGTGGATAGTAACAGCATAGAGATATGGGTCAGATGGAGAGTTGTCAGACAGGTAGTGAGCTCTGTGACTCTCCTGGGACAGAACATCAGCCCTCTTACACACCACCAACACTGGGATGTACAGGCACATGCATACCAACAGCACACCCAGCACTGTTAGATTTCTGGAGACACTGAGAGACAGAGAGCGGGCAAGACAGGATGTTAAAGTCCAAATTACAGCTACAGTTAGAATAACAGATTTGAGTTTGCTCTTGTTATACAAGATCCAGAGCTCTGGGAGAATGAGGTCACCTTAGGAACAGGTCCAGATCTGCTGTGTCATGACTGCTTTGGATCTGCTGCTGCACCACAGTCAGCGGCCTCAACTGATGACAGCTGGATTCACACAGTAAATAAAAGAGAACACATGATTAGGTCAGGACCTTCTCCTCTTCTTGTCTCTTCTGTAGGTCTAATGTTCTCCTCTCTTACCTGCAGTTGACTGCAGGAGTTGTGTCAGTTTGCTGTGTTATGCAGCCATGGTGTGTCCAGGCCCCCTGCTGGCCATCCCAGGACAGGCACTGACTGCTGTCCACTGTGAGACTGTAGCTTACCTTGTCACTCCAGTGCTTGTTTCTGGATGCTTTATTAAAATCAGCATTAAGCAGAGCCAAGTAACCGACACCTGCAGCTGGAAATGTTTAATATCAAAGGTTAAAGAATGAAAGAGGGACAGATAAATAAACAAACCGTGTAACCAAAAGATGTTTCTTACCATTGAGGTAGGACGGTAGCAGAGTGATGCGCGTGGTGTTGCTCCCCCAGTGATGAATCCTGTGTAAGTGGTGCATGCTGGGAGTTGGCCTCTCAAACATCCTGATATAACAGACACTTTGTTTGAAATTCATGCAAACTTGCTAAAAATATGTTTTAGAGTTTTATTGCAAGTCTACCTGAAGAGCAGCATAATGGGAAACACCTTGTTGGAGGGTGGTGTGAACACTATAGTCAGTTGGATGGCCTGCTGCAAGTGCTCCTGGGTAATGTTGAAGCTGTGGTAGTTGATTTGGTGTTGGGAGAGGATGTACTCATGCAGAGAGGTCCTCTGCAGCAAAAATGTCAGAATATGTCACATCATTTTTTTGCTTGGAGAAAACACTTTGATATTTCCACAAACAGGATAAAACATACATTTCTTTGTGGATGCTGAAGCTCAATGCTGATTGGCTGAACAAGGGAGCGGATAGGGATCTTTCTCCTCGTGCTGCACTTGTAAAGTTTCAGGTCGACCACTGGTCCACTCATCTGTAAATTTAGAAAAGGTAGTAAGAGTTTTGCCTAGTCTAGTCTTTAATCACTGACTGTGCACGCATTGTGCCGTTCCCACCTGTGTGTGATAGTTGGCACAGGTATAAGGGCTGTATGCAAGCTCCGTCACCACTCTGAGGACACATGGTTGATGCTGCCTCTGCTCTCTGTGGTGATGAAAAAGCAGCATCTGGACCAGAGGCGCAGGCATGTAGAAAGTGGCTGATGCACTGCGGATGACTGTGGAGGTTTGGTTCTGGTATGTGGCATACAAGCTGATGAGGCTGGTGCTTACTCTGTGTTCCTGTTTCTCATGGAATATCATGTGCTTCTAAAAAAAATGGAGAATGGATGACAATAGAAAACTAAATGTAAGCGCAAAAAAGTGTGTGTTTGTTCTCACCAGGATCAAGTCTGAAGCAGTCTGCAGGATGTCAGCTACAAGCTGCACCGCCTGCTTTACTGGAACTGACTGTTTAATGTGAAGACCAGTAGAAGAGCCTGAGTCCGATACTTGTGTAATGTCAGCACTCTTGGTTGTTTCAGCTGTGAAGTCACCTGTAGAGACCACACGGAGGCTGTAGGAAAGCAGGCTGACCAGAGAGTTGAGGGTGTCCTGGTCAGAAAGGCACCAGCTTCCAGCACTGGCCTCACAAAACTGCTGAACATAAGCTGTCACTCGTCTGACGCTCACTGCAGTCACCTAAAGAGACAAACCAAGCATGAGAAACATGTTTGACATCTAGAAGAGTCCATCAAAGTGGGCCTACCTGATTTGTAACCTCCAGCAGGTCTTTGAGAATGCAGATGTTGTCTGCCATTGATACCTACAATTCATTCACTTGTTGTGAGATAATTGTGCAGAAGAACAAGATTCTTTTGGAGTGTAGCTCAGTGTGTGTGTGTACCTGGTCACTGCTCTCGAGCTCACACACTGTGCCAATAAGCACATTGCGAAAGCGCCTCTGTACGTGTGTGTTGGCCTCAGTGTCCAAGCTGAGTCTGTTCAGGGTGCTGGAGAGGAGACTGATGTAGTTACGAGTCTCAGCACCGTTTCCAAGTTGTAGCAGAGCTGACAGGTTCTTTAAACCTGACTCTGAACTGGAGACAGAAAGTACATTATATTATATGATACATAGGGTTTATTTGGTTGATTGAGAGTTTGTAGCCTAGAAGGAAATGGCATCCGTACTGCTTTTAATTTATCCATAGAATTAATAAGCATCTTTTAATTTGTGCTGTGAAGGTGTGAGTAATTCTTACAGCTCCAGATCAGGGTCATGATGGGCAGAAGAAGATGAGTTGTCTCTAAGGAAGCTTGGTTGGACTTGGATGATGACAGGACAGGGTTTGGTGGCTGATCCATATGTGCTGCTTCTGACCTCAGTATAAACAGTTACTATAGAAAGAGCAACAGTAATTAATCAAAAAAGGGGTCTATGCAGTAAAATCACACACTAATTCAGTGTCTGAGTGAACGACCCTCGATCTGTGTGTTTACCTTTATGGTCATCAACAGGGTCACCTGAGGGGAGGCTAAAGTAGTACTGGAAGTCTCGGCCTTGGTACAGAATCCTGCGAGGTCTGCCTCCCACACTGAAGCTGTACTCATACATTAAGTCCTCCATTCCACACAGACACATTAATGGTGGTTAGTCGTGTAGTTTGAAAGGGAAAAGTAGATAAATGTGTGATTTGCTGTGGGATTACTAATGTATGTAACAGGAGACACCTCTTTCCCTGAGGTGCAGAAGATGCTGAAGTGTGTGTGTAGCTCCATTCCTTTGGCTGGCTGCACCTGGCATGTCATGCCCTTTGGAACCGGGTTGGTTTTTAAGAACAGCTGAGTCTGGCCCAGAAAGCCTTTTTGAGATTCTGGTTTCATCAGACAAAAGCAGAAAGCATCATTAACACACAGGTCCATTCTTCAAATGTCTGTTGTTGTGTTGAAACTTACTGGCAATGACTTCCAACATGTATCTACTGTTTGGCCTCAGACTGAAGGGTCTGAAGCTGAGCAGAGGAGAGGAGATGCCTAGAAAGACGCACAAATAGAGAAATTTGTGATTAAAAGCACAGAGACACACAGGAAATGTTGGTTGGCCAGCTCCCTGAGGACTGTACCTGTGTAAGTGTAGGACTCAAAGAGGCTTCTGTCTACTGGGTCTCGGGGTAAATCGATCAAAGTTGGCTCACGAGTCACTTGAGAGGGTTTCAGCTCCACCAGATTGCTCCCCTCATCTTCATGTAGTTCGGGATCAGAGTTATCCTCTGCAGTGAAGCCTTCACTGTCTACACCTGGGAACATGTATGAGTAAACAAACAAATATCTTATAATAGCAATGAATACAGCTAGGTACTCCACCTGCCGGCCGTCCTGCTGACATCCCTGGGTCTCCTTCCTCTGCATTTGGGTAGGGATCATGATAATCTACATAATCTACAGAAGAAATGTAGAATAGAATTACACTGTATGCATGAGCATAAAGTTGACAATAAAAAAAGTCTCAATGCTAACATACACTCAAATATACATGACCGCCTGCTGAAATAGTTTAATAGTGGGAGCTGCTTTATGAGTTCCCATTCAGAGAGCTGCAGCTATGAGGTAATGAAAAGTAGCCAACTGCATCATTTACCATTTGTAATAGCCAAAATGAAAAAGACTTATAGGATGTGCCAATCTATAGTTGCATTATATGCACAAAAGTATGTGGACACTCAGAGACAACATGCATTTTCTGACCTCCATTTTTTTTCTCTGTACTGCCTTTCAAGCATTTTCTAGTCTGATGAAGGTTGGCCGACTGAGATCAGGACATGCAAGCTTTCATCTAAATTCTCAAGCAATTAGTCAATGGATGGAAGTTTTGAAGTTCAAGTCTGGAAACATGAACGTTTTCAGGATATTTTCTACTGCTTTGTAGAACACACCGATCGATTAATCATGGACAATCAAAGTTGCACATGATGTCCATTTAGTTTTGGTCACATTGTGTTCAAACTATAACAACAGTCCGCGACTACCGGACTGTAACATCCACTTTGTACCACAGGGCGGCGCAGTGATTCAACGTAGCACCGAGGCTGCTTTCAGCTCACCAAGAGAAGAAGAACCAACATGGCGTAACATCGCGTTTGCGTCTAGCGCTGAAATCACCCAACCACCAACCTGTAGGATGGTTCGCTGGATGAACTATGGAGACCAAGTCTGTTTTGCGTTGCCTAATCAGGGGAATATGTGCGAAGAAGAAACAAACTCCAAACCTTTTATAAAAGCACCCAGCAGGACTGTAAACATCTTTATTTTCACTTAGACCTTGCTCGGACTGAGGTTCGGACGCCGCCGCCATTAGCTACACCTGAGAGATGCTAGGTGAGTGCAGGTAAACTGAGGCTAAAGGCGGTATTAACCTGGTAAAAACCACTCTAGTTAACCCATGCTGCAGACTAACAAGGTTTGCAGAAGTTTAAGTTGCTAGTTTCGGCTAAGATTGGCAAGAAAAAGCACTGCCCTCACAAGAACCAACTCTTGATCATGTTAGCAGAATTATGGCTGCATTTCATTCTCAGCTCGGGTAATGTACTTTACACATAAACTGGGAAGCCGCTTCGTTGCCAGCAGGTGGCTCTGTAACAGCATTCCTCACAATATAACCACAGTTTTCCCCCACCTGTTCGACCACCCGCATCCCCATTCTCCAGGAGAGGAAAATAAAATTCCCAGTCAGCAGAGGAGTCAGGGTCAAGTGGAAGTTCTCCAAGACTGTCAGTGTGGTCGCTCACGTTGTCAAGTGAACTGCTGGAGGACTCTGACAGGCCTGTGTGTGGAGGACAGAGGAGAATCTCATTCAGTAACAGCTTACGTACAATTTAGATACTACATTTCTATATATATTTCTATTGTATATTTTTAATCCCACAATCCTACAGGCCAACCTTTATTTATAGTGTTTCTGTCTGTGTTTGATGGTGTCCTGATGTCATTCTGGTCATGATTTTGCTCGTCGGCCTTAGTTTCTGAGCCATACTCCATAAGCAAGGGGTGAGCAGAGGCATAGACAGTGAGGGTGTCCTGTGACGCATTTATAATGAGAGGATGTTGGGTAGGCATCTCAGGAGTGTGAGGAGATGTAGCTGGGATCTCCATGATGGCAGACGGAGCACTGAGATCTGCTGTGTAACAAAACAGGACTGAAAAGAAACAGAGGAGTCGGAGGACAGTCAGAAAATATTGATGCTGAAATGACACATGAATTTGTCTTTGATGTACCGTCTGCGACAGGCTTGGATGAAGCATTGACCAGGTGCAGACTCCAGGTGTACTCGATGTGTTCTGCACCACAGTCCTCACATACAGCACTGACAGAGAAAGACTGATCCCAGTTCACATGGTCACCCTGGCACTCAGGGCAGTTAACCAACACCTTCCTGGAGTGGATGTTTTTAGATGCATATCATGAAAGCACATAAAGGAATAATGTGTTTTAATTAATTAAAAAATCTTTATTACCTGAGCAGGTTTGATGTGACAGTGAGGAAGGTGTCTGATGATGCTGATCGCTCTTCACTCTGGACAGTTAAAGTGAACTGGAACTGATCAAAGTTGTGTTTTAGGAAGCTGACAGGGAATGTGAGCAGAGGAGATGAAGTGGGGATGTGTTGGTTGAAACAGGAGCTGGTGATGGAGCTGACTGGTTTACATGTCCAACTGTAGCTATGAAAAGAAAACGGGAAGAGAAGTTTCAAACATACACAAATATCTATCTACGAATTGAAGACATGAAATTACTGTAAGCAAAAAACACAATGAACAGAAGACAGCAGAGGTCTTTGAAATATATGCTCAGTACAGCAGCAGATTTCTGAACATTAGATAATAATTTCTACCTGAGTCGGTTCATAGGGAAGTCAGGGTCGTATGAGGCCTCTCCATTCAGTGTTACCATGGCAGTGCTCGTGTTGGTAATGAAAACATTGGTGCCACCCTGAATGAAAGCCACAGGAGGGCTTGGCATCACCTGAACTTTCACACTGTAGTTATTGTACACCACACTGTTGATAACCTGCACCTGCAGAGTGGAACGACAGCTGATCATGCCGCATATATCCAATACTGTGGAACATGAATTAAAAGCTATTTACTGAGAGTTTATGTATGTCAGGGAGTGGCAGCTTGTGTCAGTTCTTACCCTGGCTGTGGCAGAGTATGTGTCATATTGCAACAGGTGGCTCTGCAGTATGAGGCTCTGTCTGTCTGTGTCTGTGTGAGGCAAAGAGACACTCTGGCCTGCAGAGTTAAATAAGGTCCAGGTGTAGTGAAGGCCTCCACTTACATCACAGTCAACTTCGGTCTCATATGTCACGCCCAGGCGGATAATCTCATATCGTGGCACCTGTGAGCAGAGAGGAGACTTTATTTTATTTTATTTATATTAATGACTCTGTACCATAATTCATTTACATTTTAAGACCTTGGTACCTGTACTTTGAGAGGCCCCATATTTTTAACTGGTGGAGGCTGACAAGGTTGGTCCACAACAAAGATGTAGCTGCTCATTGTCGCAGAACTGACGAGGTTAGACACAACAACATCAATGCCAAACTCCCCTGTTCTGCAGAGAGAAAAGAAAAAACGACCCAAATTAAATAACTACAGTGTCATTTTAACTTACCCGCAGAACCACAAAACTAACTCACATAAAACCCTGGTTCACCTGTTAAAGATGTGCTGTTCTGTGCTCTGCCCAGGTCTGACTGTTCCGTCTCCAAAGCTCCACAGAAAGGTGACGTTGGTCCCTGCATTGACCCGACAGCTCACTCTTACCATCTGATTCTGCAGGACTGAGGCCTGGTGGACTAGCCTGTTGAGCTTCACTGCTCTCTGGATCAGCAGTGTCATCACATCGGATGTGAGGGACATCTGACCCAGCGACACGACCGCGACTACTTCATACCTACGTTGAGAAAGGCAGAACATGGAAGGGTAAGTGACTCTGTTGGCTACTACACTGGTACAGGTGATATTTAAGATCCCTGCAAAATAACAGCACTGTCAGGCAGTTCACAAAGCTGCAGACCGGCCCCTTCTAGCAGAAAGGCTCTCAGAGTGACTAAGCCCATATATGCAAGAGGTTCGGGTGTAAAAATGGGTCTAACAAATTATTTTATTCAGGGTTTGTGTCCTGTTTAAAATGGAAAGCCAGTATTGACCTAATAGTTTTAGACTTTTGATATTAGGATGCTTTAACCTTGTGTCAAAAAGCATTTCTACTGCATGCAGTACATCAAGTGGACACATTGGATAAATTCATTGTTATTTTATTACTATAAATATTAGATTCATTTAAATAATTACAAAAATGCGTGTGTGGTGTACCTGCCAGGGTTGTGGTATCGTGTGGTGATGGTCCTTGAGCTGGTTCTGCCTGATCTGGAGTCTCCAAAGTACCAGAGGATCTCCACCGGGTCTGGTACATCAGCCAAGGCCCAGAAGGTTATATCTGTGTTTGTAGGATACACTTGCTTTGCTGCAAAAATCCTAACAGCTGGGATGCAAAAAGACAATACATATACCAAAGATTATAGATGCTTCAAACAATTCAAGGGTGAAATTGTCTTTATGAAGGAACATAATGTATTGCATCTAGGTTTAAAGTTTGTGCTACTTTACCTTGGCCATCCAAGTGAATATGACTTTGACTGGCATGTGGTTGCCATGTGTGATTAATTCTTGCTTGTGGCGGTGGCTTCCTGTTCCCCTCAACCCACACTGTCACACTCTTGTTTTGAGAAGACACTCGATTCTCAGCTCGAAGTTCAATCGCAACCCTCCCAGTGTGGTTGAACAGCAAAACCACCGCTTCCTCTGCTTCTGTAGTGTAGCTGCTGTTTCGGTACATTAATGTTTTATTCACCAGCAGAGAGACAGTTACATCTGATCCAGCTCTGACGCTAAATAAAACTAAGTGTTTTTCATTTGTGGTGACAAAATTGGGAACATCTAACACCAGCTCTCCAACTGGATCTTGAACGAGGATTTGAGTTTGAAAGGAAGCCCAGCAGCTTGTGTTAGAAACCTGAACTGTGACGGTGTAACGTCCTGCTTTTGGAAGAGACACATTAATGCTCCAGTCTTCAGTTGTCCTGTTTAATACAACTGCGTCGTCCAAACTCACAGTCCAACTCTTTGACCCTGTGCAACTGGTATCACTGGCAACCCCCAGACTGAACTCTGCTGTTGTTGAAGCCACTGATGTCCAACTTCTAGAAGGCCTCAGGATGCACATGTCGGTCGTGGAGGCAAAAGATACTACCAGGTGATACTGTCCTGCAGTGGAGGGGAGGTGACAGTGAAGACAGAGTGGCAGATGGTAGCTTGAGTGATTGAAGGTGTGGAGGATGTGGGTATGAGGGTGGTGATGTGAGATGGTGATCTTCTGCTGCTTATGTGATATGTTTCTGTTATCTTCACTGCTGAAGTCTCTCTGACTCTCACAGCTGTGGTTGTGATCTGCATTCTGTGAGGGGACAAGTCTTTGCTTCAAGGTTGTAAAGAGCTCCAAGTGCACAAAAACACCATGTCCACCAGGCAGCTGATCTTCAGATACATTCTCAGAAACTACACAACATGTAACCACCTACAAGAGAGCACAGACAACAGGCCACACACACGAGTGAGATTTAGGAATAAATAGGGTTGTGTTTTATAGTTACAGCACAATGGAACAAATATTGTCTAATATATATGTTATTTCATGAAAGTAATTAAACAGCCATTTTCACTTTAACATAACATTTGCTAAAGCACCAAATAGGAGTTCATCTTTACCTGGAAGTGATATATACACATAGTGCACAATTTCTTTTTGTTTTTACACGAGTACCAGCGTCTGATTGGTTTCTGGTGTGTCTTTGTGTGTAAATGGTGGCTGTAAAGCATGCTTTCACATTGCAGCGCGTGTGTGTTTGGATTATATAACAACAAAGATGTTTAAATAAATTATAAAACTTTATATTTACAAAATTTCAATTTTTATATTATATTTTTATTAATAATCCTGCAAAATAATATATTTTAATGCTTAAACTTCCCGTAAAGAAAATCATTATTCCTCCAGGGACATTAATGGGTTAAGCTATAGATCTACGGAAAATGTTTTGCTACATTTACTTTCCTCTTGTTGCTTTGATATTAAGAAACAAAGCGAGCTATTGTGTTTTTTTTTTAATTGCATGTTTGCATTGTGTTATTGCATATTTCATACTCCTGGAGGACCATAGTGGGTGTCATGCTTGAATTACCAGATTTGTTATGTGCTCCTCTATAATAATAATTTTGATATCAATTTGATTGATTTGATTGATATAAGAAAAAGCAGCTCACAACGACCTACAATTTTTCACTATTTTCACTTTTTAAAAATGTCTTCGGTTTGTTAGGTTATGTTGATTTATGACAAATCCCACACTGAAAAAAAAAATATGTGCTTAGGTTTAACTCACCACAGTGCTGTTCAGACAGTCTGAGCTTGAAAGAGAGACCAGCGTGTTTTTTAGTTTCTCCTTGTGAGTACACCACCAGTCGAACTCTGTTGCCAGACCTTCACTCACAAAGGCCTGCAGTGTAGCAGGGTCACGGTGTGCACAGTGTGCTGCTTTGGTAGTTACGTTAGTGTCAAAGCGTACAATGGGGATGCATGAGGGGGCGTTGAGGGGGATATGGAGCAGAGAGATCATTAAACTGCCTGGAGAATGTTGCAGGACGTACAGTGGGAGGGTGGAGGAGAGTGTGGAGAGAGGGCCTGAGACAAGGACATCTAAAGAAGAGAATAATAGGAATAATTTAAAATAACAGGCTAAAATAACAGATAGGCCTTTACATGTTGTGTTTTACACTAAATAAATAAAATAAGTCCAGTCTTACTGATTTTATATTTGGCTGGAGATTTAAAAACCCCACCAGTCCTCAAAGTAAAGGATCCGTCCTCCAAAACATTGACACGATGTGAACTTTGACCCTCCGAGGTCGTCTCCAACAACTCCACAGTGACGTGGGAATAGTCCCTCCCTCCTAGACCCACAGTCCCGGGAGATCACAGGAAAAAATGACATGAAACATAAAAAAGGACTCTGATACATATTTCTTACAAAAATATCTTAATACTCAAAAATCTTTATATTATTATTTGTGTTTCATCAAATTAAACACATTATTCAGATAGTAATATCATCACAGTATGCCTTTTTTTAGAGTAACATAAAATTTTAATACAGAATTAATTTTATGTTGTAATATAGAAAATAAACCAATTTGTATTTTATGCTTTTTTATGTCATTGCACTTTTTTAATATTTTTGACATATAAAGATCAACTATTTTATTTAAATGCAATAATTCTAAACTTCAGTAGAAGCATGAAATACTGCATTATTAATGTAATTTAAAACAATCACAAATAAATGCAGTAAAAAATGTTCAGAAGTAAATGACAATGTAAATTTTTCTCATAAGTTAAGTATGGAGCATTTTCTCACAACAAACATCTGTAAAGGCAGAAGGTATTTATAGCACATCTGTTCAGTAGCAGCTGACCTGTAGGCTGTCCGGGGCGTCCTGCCAGATTTCCAGCAACCTCTAAGACAAAACTCTTCTCAGACTGTCCTCCCTCTGAGGACACAGACACACTAATGTTGTGCAGAAAGGGTCCTTCGGTTCTGTAGATTGCCATGGCTCCTTCTGGTTTCTTTCCACGAGGCAGAGACGATGCACTATATCAAAAACAAGGAATTCACAGAGCAGGTCAGTGATGTGCTGATCTGTTTTTTTTTTTTTTTTTGGTTCAGCACGTCTCACCTTTGTCTCTCACCCCCTCCACTGACGTCTTTTGTTCCTTCACTGGATGTGTTAAAACACTCACTGACCACCAATCCTTGAAGCTTGTTGCCACAGTAACACATTTCTGAAGACAATGCTGCAAACTGGTACCTGCATCAACAACAGTGGAAATGATCATAAAACAGAGTTTAAAATACTGAGCACTCAGTCTGACACATACACAACCAAAGCATGTCTTATCATGCTGATGTTAGAGCCCACAGATAATGCACTGGAGTGAAACTCTTTGCTTGAATATCATCGCAAATGACAAAATATTATAACATCTCTCTCTCTCTGAATCTAGAGGAACCGAAGTACTCACTTTAAAATGTAAGTCAATTTTTAAAAACGTAAAAAAATAGCATGCCATATATTTAATGTTGTAGTTTGAAATTAAATTAAAATATTTATAACACCGTGGCTTCACAGTTCCAGCACAGAACACTTGTGTGAGGAGTTCTGGTTTTGTAACCGTGTTCTCGCTCTGTTCAAGATTCAAGAAGTTTATATTCATCTGCACAGCAAAGGTTACTTCTGTGCGAGTTCCCTTTGAGTACAGAACTAAACTAAACCGAGATAAAAGAAATAATGCAATAAATCAGAAGTAAACGTACTTAAAGCTTAAACGGCACAGTTCCGTTCTGACTCTAAAAGTGATTTTACTTTTACACACACACACAAAAGTCCCCGCTTTACCGGCCCATGAGTTCTTCTTTTAAACTTATGGTACACAGATTTCCCTCCAACTTACCCCTGTTCCAGGCAGCGCACAGAGCAGGTTACCGGGTCAAGGTCAGGGGCAGCTTTAGGTGCATAAAGTCTGAGGGAAGATGCGTAACTGGCGCACCCGATGAACCACGGTGAACTCGCCTGACCCGGACAGGAGGCCGCCGCAGATAAACGATGAATATAAGGCTGGAAAGTTATGATCGTGAGGAAAAACACACGGAGCATGTCTGCTGCTGCTGCTGTCCCGGGACAAAGGCCGCAGCTGAACTGCATCAGACAGAGGAGGGGGAAAGTAAAACAGGTGCAGCACAAGGTGTGTGTCTGTAAGGTGAGACAAGAGAGGGCAACTGTGTGCAAATGATGGAGGCTGTCAGAAACTTCAGCACCCTGTTGATACAGAAAGACGCCACGTACATTAAAACCGGATATCATGACCCTCACAGTTAAATATAGCAACAAAGGCTCAGTGCTGGCTGCTTTTAACCAGACGTCTGTAAAACTGATGGGGGTGTAGCGGTTTACTGGTCGTCTGTTAATTTGGCATAATTATGTTTGACAATTTTAAGTGTGCATCTGACCTGTAAGTGGGCCTAGAAAAAAATATGACTTTAATGGAATAGCTAGTTTTATGATACCTCCTCAGCTCCTGAATTGAATAAATAAAGCGGCGGCCTTCACTGTGGTCTCAGCTGTTTGTTCTGCGTCCCAAACTCTGCAAAATAAAATCACCTAATGAGGCAGAAAGTCCTGACCATCAATCAAACTCAACACACTCGGCCCCTCAATGCGCACATTTTTAATATAAAGATCACAGAGCTGGCCTGCGTGACCTGTTCACGCACCTACGTGTAGGTTTGTAAACTATATTTTTTTAAGTAAAATTACAGCTTTGATCCACAGCCGGTTAGGGCACAGATGGCCGAGATTTCTATTAAAAAAAAAACAAATATCTGGACAAGGATAAAAAAAATCTTGATGCTTAATGTTTCACTGTATCTTTAACAACCTGCTGTCAAATTTTATTTTGCAGGGCCAGGTTTGGATCGTTCTCCAGTCGACCTGTATGTGCCATTCTGTTGTTAAAATAGAATTAACAAGTGGCAAATATCAATGTCTACCAATGTCTATTTTTTCTGACAGTAAAATGACAACACGGTGACGCATCTGTTGGCTAAGATTGATCTGTAGAGTTTAAAGTTGTCCCTCCTGTGTCACGTATTTGTGTCATTTAAAAAAAATGTTGACATGCGTCATTTTAAACTGGAAATGAGAAGGGGATATTTCACCAAGTGTTGTTTTTGGCTCGCTGTAAAACATGTGGCTGCCATCAACTTGGAAAACCTTAAATATTATCTCAGTGGGTTTTTTTCGCAGACAGAGTTCTGTGTCAGGTTTTAAACAAAAAACGCCCACTAACACAACGGAACCGGGGCATCTAACTTGCCCCGTGAACCCTTTGCTAAAAACACACGTCCTCGCTGTGCAGCTAACTCCACCGGTCCACCTTAAAAACTCTTCCGGTTTCCTAGACATCCCCTTTAAGAGCAGTTTCCACGCCTCCCTGCGATCAGCAGGGGGCGCTGTCAGACCGCGCCATCTCTCCGAGCTGACTGTACCAGTGAGGGGCACAGCGGGGGAATCAAGCACATTTTCTCTCCTCATTTTTATACGGAATACGCGCATATTTTGTCGATTTCGTTTCCTACCCCCACCTAAGAATCCTCAGACGTTTTCACGCAATGAAAACTCACAGTAGATACGCGTATAATCGCACAAACCCAAATTAAACGTGTTGGATTTCCCCCAAAACTAACCGGGGGGATATTTGTTGTTGATTTAATATCGAATCAGCTGAGTGTGACAATAAAACATCTGTGGGAGTGGAACCTATAACTGAAGCCAAGGCTACGCATCAAATTAAGATATCTCCGTGTAAATTAATTCACTTTGAAAACACCATGTACTTCAGCACCGGGACCCCCTGGAGCCCCTCCAAGGACCCCTGGTGTTTCCCGGATCACAGTTTGTGAAGCATTTTCCAACCAAACCCCTCAGACATCAAACTAAAGCGCTGCTGTCGTGACGGTGCATAAAAACCCACAGTGGGCCTACTAAGCTCGAAAACCTGATTCATTCGTTAAGCGCGTGCTGTGGTTTCCACGTGTGCACGCGCCGGTGCAATTAACAAACGATCAAGTCAACGAAATCTTTACGAAGAAGCCGCCGGGTCCGCGTTACGGCGCTGCGTAACGGAGAGTCAAGGAGAAGCGTTATGTAAGCGCCTGCAGTCTGCGCCCCTGCCGAGGACGCGGAGAGAGTATAACACGACTGACTCCGGGAGGCTGTGAAGACGAGTGGGTGGGGGGGGGGGAGCAATAGTGAAAATAAATATGAATGATTTTTGACATATTGATGCAGAGCAGTTTAAACATCGCACAAAAGCAGGTTGATCATTTTTTTCTTTGCGTAATTTATCGACTTTAGTGGCTGCAGTCAATCCTGCAGAGGGAAATTTAAGGACAGGAGACATGTTGATGTGTCAGAGAGGAGGGTGTATAAAAATGAAACTACAGCTGAGCTATGTGTTCCGAGTATAAAGTTAATGAGACCTATTCTTCTAAATATAAACCTGTTACAGAGGGCTCCACATGAAGACTTCCCCTTTTTTAACCAAATGATGTTTGGTTTTCTGGAGGAATTTTAACCTTTAACAGACGTTCTTCTGGACAGTCTGTCTTCACGGTGATTTTTCTATATTAATCTTGAATATAATAAGACCTGATATAACAGCTGCAATAGTCCATTGATGGTTTGGTGAACGTTTTTTTCCAATAGCCTACGTTTTCATGAAATGAGCCAGTTCCTTAGAGCCAAAATTGAATCCTGAAGAACACATGTCCCATCACGAAATAAGAATAGATTAAGAATGTGGGAATAAATCATTTGATGCTAAAAAAAAGGTGACAGTATATGATCACACTCGTCTCTATGCGACAACTTTCTGGCTCTTGGGGTGAAACTTTAGAAACATTTGAAGCATGCAGTGCTTCCTGCCCGTTTATCTAGCAGCAAGGAAATTTTGAAGATTTCCAAAAATCAGTGATGGCAGCGATATTCATGAGAGCAGTGACGCAAAATCCTTATTCAGGAAAACTGATCGATGAATGAAAAGTGAAGTCTGAAGTGCATCATTTGAGTTTAATCAGCAGAAGTTCTTGTTCCTTTCTGTTGTTCACCTCTATCGCACATTTTTCGGTCTGCTGTAACATGTTTACTTTGTTATGACACTGTTCTTTGGCATAGTGCTGATGTCATTTTTTGTAATCTCTATATTTTGTAACCTTCATTTTTTGTGTGGCCTGAACACACTTAAAAGTAAACAGTCAGATTGACTCTGCAATATAAATTCTTATTATCTTTAAATTATTCATATTAAAAAACGCGATAGTTTTGTGTCCGTTAATAAATGGAAGGCATACATTAATTTATTAATGTCTATCATGCAGCTTTCTGCGCTAAAGCTCTTCAGATGTCCTCCTGTCCAAAAACAGAACAATACCCGATTCTCTTGCGCGCTGCAGCTTATTAAAGGGTCTATAGGCTGCTGGTTTGTTGTGTTTGCTCCAAACTCCCTGCATCTGTTCCTCTGGTTCGTGCATTCATTAATTCATTTACACGCTGCTCGACCTCCAATAGATAAAGGAGGCCTGAGAGCGCAGGAAAAATGTGACCAAATCCATCAGTTAACCACAGTTCTCCATCTCCAGCGTGGTGATGTGCACAGAAAGCAGCCACATTTATCGATATATAGATTTAAGAATCAGAACTTTAATGCAATTGAGCAAAGAATCACATGAAATAATCCAGAAAAAAACAGTGCATTAATTGTTTAATAGGTCTGTTGGGATTCATGGTTCTATTAGACCCCGGTGCTTTATCAAAACCTGAGCATCATTGTGCTCAAACATATACGTTAAACATTCTTATTTAAAAGCTATTTGCCGGCGCTCAGTCCTGGGGGAGAGAAGGAGAAGAGGAAAGATTTCTTCAAGCTCATATTACTCAGCAAACAAGCCGCCAGATTATTAATGAAGATCACTGTAACATGCAGATCTGGTCAGGTCTCATTCTGCAAATTAGGTTTTACAACTGACTCACCAAAATGTGGAAGCAAACAGAAGCTGTTTGAATTCATCAGCTGTTGATACTCAAATTCTCCATAAGGCAAGCTTTCTGAGATGCTGTAAGATTACATAAATAATAGAAGAAATGAATGCAAACTGTTAAGCAGCAATGTCTACTATTACCATAGATTGATAAACAATAATATGGCAGCAATGTAGGAAATATTGAAGAATAAGTGCTATCACTTTCCCCTTTGTCCCACATTCCGAGCACCCAATATGAAGAAGTGGGTGAAAAATGCTGCTGAAACCTTATCTGCCAAAGGCCCAGACACTCCAGAAAAACTGTCCTATTATATTTCTCACCCGCCCAATTTAAGAAACTTCACTTCAAGTGAAGAAGAAAGGAAGCTCATCCACTCAAATGTGTCTTTGACACATGGTGTCTCCTGCCTCTGTGCCCTGCAGCAAGGCAAGAGGCTGTGTTTTCATCTGTCTGATGTTTGACAAATAGGTGAGAATATCTGTCGACTTAGGCTCTGACATACTAATCAATAATCTAACAAGCTGTGGCCTGAATGCATTTAGGCCACTGGTAGAAAACGTGCTAATTTTGGGCTTGTAGTATTTTCTGTGTGTGTGTGTTGTGCCTGTGTTCCTTGTCCCATAACTCCCTGGTATGAGGGGGGTCAAAGGTCACTACTGCTTGTGGCCATGTTCAAATCCCTCTATAGTGTGTAACGTTCTCGACTGACCTGTCATTTTATATAAAAGGGGGAGCAGAGTGTCCACATATTACTTTTCAGACCGTGGAACATTTTAATCAGCTGATCTGGGCCGGCTTTAAATTTCATTTAGGCCCCTTGCTTCAGGACAGCAAACATGTTCACCCCAATTTGATTAAGTTGAAATGCAATTTATGTGTTGAAAATGTCTAAGGTAAAAAAAAGTGCTGCTCATAAAAATGGCCAGATGAATAAGTTTAGTGTAAATGCATTGTGAGAATAATTTTCTAGTAATATCCTCAGGATGATACCTGAAACATGCTCAAACATGAGGTGTGTTCAATCATTCATGTGATAGGATTAGGATAATTTTAACAGTGAACAGGAATTTATCTTTAGACTATATGGGTATTGCTCAGTTAGCTGACAAAAAAATAGATTTTTTTAACATGTCACAAATATATTTTTTAAAAGATGCCTAAAAAGTGATTTTTGGATCAAGAGGGTGTTTATTAATTTCCATTAAATACCCCCCCCTCCAAAAAAAAATACGAAAATGTTTTACATAATGTGAACAAGTTAAATAAGGCATGCTTTATTTATTATGCTTTATTGTTTTTATATTTTGAAAAAAAAACGCGCATGGAACAACAGAAATGAGATGAGACCTGTTTGTCCTCATGGTTCTGATCATAGGGTCACACGCCTCCACACAGGCCTGTATACTTGAGGCCATCATCGAACCGGTCGTGGTGATTAACTGATTGAATTGTATGTTAAATGTTACTCCAGACTCCACTCTTCAGTCAACGTTAGGCTACATCTGGCTCTCTCCTGTCCCCAGAAAAGCCTTTACAAATGGAGTTGAGCTCCATGACGGAGCAGAAGCCCTCTGGCGCTGGTTTTCCCCCCCTCTGCCCTCCTCTTCCCCCCTCCTCCAGCGCCCCATACACCCTTGTCCCTCTGGCCAGGGAAATCCACCAGACTTTTTAGCTCTTTGGACTCCCTGTGTCTTTTCTAAACACGTTTTTAGCGCTCTAGGGCCAGTTATTAACTCGAGAGCATTCAAATTTAATTTACACACACACACACACATGCTGCAGAATACACATGTGTCCTCACTGAAAACATCAGGCACACGGGCACTGATAATAATAATAAATTCCAGTTAATTTTTCATTGTTATTCTGATTGTTATAAAGAGAAATTCAAGTAAATATGTAACCATAACGACTAAATTTAAAAGCTGATCTAAATGTGTGAGTCCCCAATGTTTTTTATTTTATTTTATTTTATTTTATTTTTTTTTTATAAATTCCCGTGGCAAGTGACCGATCTTGTACTTATAAATAAAACACACCACTGCGTTTTCAACCAGGAAAAAGTGGCACCACTAGCAGGAGCAGCACGATTCCCATCTGCTCTCCACACAGGCCGCCGTCCCTCCCTCTGACCCCCGGGTCTGTGCAGGGCGATGTCGGGTAAAGCAGGGCAGAGGCACCGCTGTTTCCCCCGTGTTTCCTCCTGCGTGTTGATGGAGGCTGAACAAGAGTGAATCAACGATGGCGACGTTTAGGAAGAGTGTTATCAGTTGTGTATTGTGAGACACGGTGGCTTTAGCTTTGTAATCTGAAAGATGAGGGAGATTAAACTTTTTTAGTGATATATTTATGTGGGACCAGCATGATTTACTTTATTTTAATTCTCAACGGTTTCAAGCTTCTAAATTATACAAACATACACACATGCTGAGAAAAGACTGTGGCTTATTTCTTTAAAATTAACAGTTCAAAGTACTTTGGCATAAAATTAGTGATGTGAATATGGAAATTTTGTAAGTGGTAGAAGAAAAAGAGAATTTTTCTCTGCACAAAAGGGTTAAGAGAGAAAGTTTTTTTATTTATTTAATCCTTACATGTCTGTGTACACTCATATCATTACCATTATATTACACTCTGTGAAGTCAGTTTCTCATGATATTTGACTAAAGCCTGTATTTTGATATCACATATAAATGTTATCCACTTATTCTCTGTTACGCCCAGCCTCTCCTAGGTTTTACACAAGCTTATCTACATGTCCAGTTACGCACAACTGTGAGTGTTTACATAACGATGCTGTGTATTAGAAGCCAGCCCAGAGACTGTGCTATGATCATGATCAACACACTAAACCCCTGCAACGATAATGGCAGCACTATAGTAGCCTAATTAATTGCTTCACATCTAAAATACAGGATTATTTTAACTTTTGGTTCTCGGTGCAAATGCCCCCTCCATCTGTGGAGGTCTGTGCAGCACACACGCTGCATGTCCAAAACAAGCGATTCTGTGCTTGCATTCACCAAAGTTTGAAGCCCGGCCTGGGCTGCTTTATCATGCAGAGCCCTTTGGGGACTCTTCTGTTCCCTGACGCTCCCCTGCTTCACCACAGCTCACCAACTCATTCAGAAAGCGCAAGACCGCTGAAAGAAAGAGGACCACGGCTACAACGTTATTAATACAATAAGATCCCCTTTCTCCGAATGTTCTCAGAGTTCGCACTGATTTGTTGTTTGTTTATATTTTACCCTCGCGTGATCTCGTGAGTGACCTTGTGTAAAGAGACGAGTGACAGCAAATACTTTACAGTCGAGAGATTACACATAAAAACGTCCTGACAGCTTTTATCGGGCTCCGTGTATTTAATTGTCTCAAAGATCAATGCATAGTGCTGACCCCTAACGCGGCATGTGTCTGTCAGCATTACCCATAACTTAGTTTTCCCAAACATGCAGCCACTGACAAATATCATTTTGAGCGCAATGAACCCGGCCGTTTGGAGAATGCTGTTTTCTTTCAAAGAAACAGACTTGTTTTGTTCTTTTTTTATGTATTCTTTCTATTGTTATTCTATAGAAGTTACAGTCTACTGGTTCCCAATCCGCACTGGAATTTAACCCTGAAACGCCAGCAGCAGCATAATGGCTTGTCTCTGCTCCTAGTATGGCCCCTCCAGGCTTCAGCAGCAGCAGCAGCCTTAGCCGGGGCCAGACAACCTGCGAGCCCCCTGTTCCCCTCTATCAGCCCTTATGGAGCTTTGGCCTGGAACTTATACCGCAGGGTCTCATTAATCAGGGCAGCATCGCGTCAAACATGGCAGATTGAGTGAAGGGCAAGTTTGGTCAAAGCTTCTTAGAAAAGTTGCAGGGTCCTGCGCTGCACACATTATTCTGAATCAGCCTCTAGGGAGGTTTAGCAGTTTTCTCGGCTACGAATTGTTGGTGTGTGTTGCATTATATTATAATCACATTAACTATTACAGTTTGTGGAATCGTCTCTTTCTATCATGTTCTGTCCGGTTTTCTGCTTGTGGAATGGAACAATGGCGCTTTATTTGGCACATTAGCTATCTCTGCCTCTTTACGCACATGCGTGTCAGTTATAATACCTACTGTTTTCAGTTCCCTGTTAGTGTTATGTAGGCCAGCTCACTGAGGTTTCTCCCAGCTCCATGTATTAAACCGAGGAGGCTTGCATCACCTCATGTGGTTGGAAATGCTGCATGCGTAAATGTCTGCGGTTTGCCTCGTGTTATTATTGCAGGCTTCAGAGGCCTACCATTTCTTCCGTCCCACGCCCCCCTCAAATACACCGGGAAGGGAATCCCTCATACTGTAAGAGTATTAAACGAGATTTGGGGTTCCCATAGAAGAATATTTTCCCTTAGTCATTATTATTTCTATTGTTAAATGTGCACGATGTGGATGTGGCCCTACTGTGCTTCCATTCTTTCTTTTTTCAAATCGTCCTTTGCCTCAGGACAAACCACTTATCTGTTATTTAATAGAAGACTGCAGCCCCTAAACGTTTCTGAAATTACTCATTTGAGTGAATGAAAAGATGGAGTACATTGTATAACACAATATCACAAATATATCAGAAGATAAAGAGCAGCTGCGTTCCCCAAATAAAAAGAGAGTTTGCAGAATCACTGTTTTCAAAACGCAAACCCCAGTGAAAATTCTCCACCATGAAATCTGTTTAAACCCCCATCCAAGCAGCAAATGACTGAAAAGAAAGAGAAGCAGTCTGATAATTACACTCAGTCCCGTTTAATGAATGCTTCATAATTAAAAAAAAAGAAAGGGAAAGTGCTTCAAGATCCACCGTTCAAGTTTCCATTTTGAGTGCAGTTGCATGAATATTCACAACAACAACAAAAAAAAATCAATGTACAAGAAACCCCATAAAATTCACAAAAATAAATATTCAGTTTCATATAAACAACCAGTGACTTCAAATTCCATGTCAAAAACCTGACCTCAAGTATTGTATCAAAAAAGCGAAGTAAATGAGGAGGGCAGGGAAGTATGGGGGGGAGAGGAGGAGGAGGAGGAGGAAGAGGGGGGGAGAGTACATGCAGCCTCTAGCTGCTGCACGATGCAATTGTTTACATTGATAGCGTCACTGTCAGAGTGCTATTTGTCTTAACGGTGGAAAGGCCCTCCCAACAGGCCATTACCACCATCGCCGTCACTCAGTCCTGCATTGTGAGCACTGTGTGAGAATAGGCTGGTGCGTCAGGGGGGCAAAGCCGCGCAAGCTTTGGGCACACGGGCTTTTCCTCTCCTTCCTATGCCGTGCAGCCTATGCTTTTGACATGCGGATTAAAGGTTGAAAGCTTCGCTCTTGCAACACAGCTACTCCCCCAGCTCTCAACCTTGTGAAACACCCTCTCCATTTTTACTGCTGTATGGCCTGTCTGCTTGTGTCATAGCTTCAAGGGGGAAAAAAAACACCTACAGGCTGAGAATATAAGTTCAAGTTTGAATTGTCGTTCCAGCCTCAGATATAAGGCTCATGGTGAGCTGGGGCTTCATGGCTGCAGAGTGGTGCTTTAATCACATGGCTAAACATCCACCATATGTATCCACACCGGTGTAGGCAGACGGAAACCCACTTTTTGTACATTTTTTTTTTACAATCACCCATTACATAGTTTCTACAATCCTCTGAATGAATGCACCCTTTTGCTGAGCTTGTGTGAGGAGTCTGACATCATTCACGGGCTTTGGGTTTGTTGTGATCTGGCTCGCCATAAGCTGGGCCTCTTCTTTGTCGCAGGCAGAAAAGCATGCCAATTAGCGGAGCGCGTCCTGCACTGCCATTAAAACACACACACGCACATACACACATCTACACATCCACTAAAAAAAATGCCTATACGGAGGTGCAACTTCAACCACTTGATTTAAAGGCGGAGGTGCACTGACGTCTGCTGGATTCAGAGGCTACATGAAACAGGTCTGGGGTTTTACTACTACGTTGAGCGGCCATGTTCCAAAGGCTACATTCAGGATGGTGATGACACATAAAGAAAGCAACGTTTGATTGTATTTTAGGGAAATAATAATAGTGTATAACTCTTAACCAGTTGTTTTAAAGTGATGAACGGGGAATTAGTACAAACTGACAGAATCCTAAATATTCACAGGACAATCATACGTTTGCAGTTTGGCTTTTGTCTACATCCAGATTCTCATCTTTAGTTGGTCTCCTTTAGTCAACATTTCACAGGTTAGTCAGGAAACCCTAAAGCTGGAACAAGACTATCAGTGTGCAATGCATTTAAGCATTTGTCTTGTGCTTTGTCGTGTTGTTTGAGTAGTCAGGTGGTGTTTTACGCAGTTTTGGTGAAGCTTTTCCAACTATCTTGGACGAAATGTGTGTGTTTCAGATATCTATGCGTATTGTGGCCTACAGTATGTGCTCTTAAAGCACACACACGTACCCTACAACAATAAGGAGGAGCAGATGACAGACCCAGAGGGGACACGAAGGTGATACCCTTATTAAGAAGTAGCCTTATTCCTTTTGATTGTCTGTACATAAGGCCTGTGTTGTGTCTGGGCCTGCGTCTATATGCAGGCACACACACTCACATATACACACACACACACTCTTGCAAACCAGGAAATACTCGGCAGAAATAAAAACAAGACTGAAAACCAGATCACAAGCACCCTTAAAAAACCCACAACCACCAAGAATAAATTCCTGTCAAATCTAATAAAGGCTTCACTGTGAGCATATAACCAGACATTAATAAATCAATGTTCAATTCTGTGAAACTGCAACATTTGGGCACAGAGATCACTGTGGCCAACCTGGTTTAGCAATACAGTTGTGAGGAAAAAAATGCAGCGTATATACACAATGGGAAACCCTGATTTTTTTTCTTTCTTTAATTTATGTCACACTTGTTCTCAGTTCCTGTCAGATTAAAATAGTAGGGTCCTCACCAGGAATGCTGGGATTTTTTTTTTTTTTTTTTTAAACAAACCCTTTCCTCTTTCAGACAAAGCACACACCACTGAAACCCTGGCACCATACAATCCAACAGGTCGAGCATAATAGGAAAAAAAGCGAATACAAAGCGAAACAATCCAGCTCGGAAAATAGTCAAGTGAACATTGAGCACCTAACGTATTGCTAAGGATTGATAGCTTATTTTAAAACAAATGTTTTTAAGCATAAATCCATGAGCGGTGTCTCAGAGTCCTGTGGGCGTTTTCAGAGGCTCCAAAAAGGGGATCTTCTCGATCAAACTTCAAAACAAAGCGGAATGTAAATCCATTCTCGGGGGGGGGGGGGGGGGGCACAGAAGATCATAACAAACACCGACTAAAGTTGCAGTCGGACACGCTGTGGGCTTTTGTTTTGTTTTGTTTTTTGCTTTAAAAACCCCGGCTCAATATTTCCTAGTTCTCTGAGCGTGTGGGGGAGGGAGAATCTGGCCGCCTGGCTGCCACCTCCACACGGGGTGGGACGGAGGGGGAGGCCCGGGGCCCCTTAGCGAGTTCAGGGAGTAAGCAGGGCACAAATCCCCGTCGCTGCCAACAATCAACGACGGCGGGGATGGGAAATTTGCCATCAGGCTGAACGGCTTTTTAGCAGGCGATGCTACTACCGTGGTCGCGTTGCTGCGTTTACGTCGGCTCGGTAAATCCTCGGTGGCTACCTCCTCGTAGGCCGGGGTACGAGAAGAGGAGGAAGAAGAAGAAGAGGAAGATGAGGAAGAGGCAGTCTTGTTGACCCTGGGCACGTTTTGTTTTGTTTGCGTCCTGGAAACTCTGGGTTTCTTATTCACCAGCACCGGAGCCCTGCAGGTTTTGTTCCTGTGCTCTCCCTCTTCCATACATGGGGTGTCCTGGCTGCTCCTGCATTCCTGAGGACCACAGGGGGACCTGGGGGCCTCATCAGGGCTCTTCTCTGTGGCTTTAATCCCGCTGTTGAAAACGTCTGCTTGTTTGATGGCTCCGCTGGGGTATTGGCCATAGCTGCTCTCTGCCTTATCTCCTTTACATTTGACCACAGTGGCCTGGCTGTGGTATTCATATTCATCACAGCTTTCTTCCACTTTAACTTTCACATTGTAGAGGTTGAAGGGTGGTGTCCTAGCCGTCCTACCACTGTCCAAGTAGGGGGTGGCGGTCACAGAGGGTTCCTCTGACTCCGTCTTTATTTTTTTTAGTGGAGTGGGCAGTTTTAGACTGGTCGCTTCCCTTTTTTCGACACATTTTAGGAGCTTGGTGTCTTTGTTGTGGCCACACTGTGCGCTCAGTCCCGAGAGGCTTTTAGTAGGTTGTCCCAGCGTCCTGCGTGAGAGGTGAAAGGCCTTACTCCAGTTATCCACAGTGTTATCCCTGTTTGGGTCAGCTTCACGCTCGGACTCGGTGAAAAAGCTCCCCCCCACTGAGTTGAATTTCGGTGGCTGTAATGGTCCCAAGTCCTTCCCAGTTTCCCCGAATTCACATTTCTGACGTTTGTCCTGCTTGCTGTCCTCTGTATGCGAGGCGGCAGCACTGCCCAATGTCCTGTGCTGTTTGTCTTGCTGCTGCTGTTGGTGGTTGTAGTGAAACGTGGGCTGCAGGACCAAAGGTGCTTTGAGACTTTTGGCGAGAGAACCGACCCGAGCCCGTCTGAACCGAATGCTCTGGACCGAAACACGACTCGAAACAGAGCTGGAGTCGGACTGAGAGGAGCTCTCCTCCTCCTCTGAGCTGACCTCTGAACTCTCTGACTGTGTGTCATCTTCATCATCGCCCTCATCTTCCTCTTCAGAGCTACCGGAGTTGCTGCTGGTGGAGAAACCGGACCCGAAGTCCGAGTCCGGATACGCACGCTCTGAGTAGGTGCTGGATTCGGTGTCGCTGCTGTAACTCTCCGGGAAACTCGCCTCGTGGTGATGATGATGATGGTGATGATGATGAGGGTGCTGGTGGTGGTGATGGTGATGATGGTGAGGTCGAGGGTCAAGATAGAAATCCGGACTGAGGTGGAAAGCGCCAAAAGTCGTCCCGTGACTGCTGGACGATTTGGGCTGCACCAGCAGCACCGGTGGTACATGGTGGTGCGCGTGTCTGCTCCTGCTCCACGAGTGCCTCGCGCTGTCCTTGCCGCCGCCCCCCTCGCGCCTCCTCTTCCTTTTGTGAAGTAGGTCGCCGGCTGAGCGCGAGAGCCTGGACTGAGCAGCTATGGCGGACTGAAGCACCACCGGCTGCCGGCTCACCGCGCTGCGGAAAAACGAGTGCCTTTGGCTCCAAGTAACGCGGTTCCCTGTTATTTTAGCTGTTTCATAGTTTTTAAAGTGTTTGTGACTGGACTTAGTCGCTGAACGGTAATCCCGTCCGTGGGTTTTGTGATAAAATTGAGGTAGTTTGGAGTCGGTAAGGCAAGTAGTCAGCTCTCTCCTCTTGCCCGTGTTGTTGTGAATCGCAAGAGTCTCCGGGACACCGTGCAAACTAAACCAAACTTTTTCTTTCCATAGTTCGGCGTCCGCACGCAGGAGCCCCGAGGACGCATCGTCACCCCCGGGGGAACACACCGCTTTCGCTTTCCTTTTGTTGGACTTCAACACCCGCTCCGTCTTGCAGGAGAAATACAGAGCCTCCACATCCTCCCGCGATATGAGAGTGCATTTAGCGGCATGGAAAGCTATAGAGTTTATTGCTTTGAGCTTCCGCAGCTCCTCTAGGTCGCAGTGGTGCTTCTCCACCTTCAGGTGGTCCATGCGCTTGTGCACCGTGGTTCGAGGAATGTTCTTCAGCAGGTCTGTGAAGACCTGAGACAAAGCAAACATTTGCTTGCCTTTGATGAGCAGGTATCCCAGTCTCACTCCTTGCATTTCCTCAAAGCCACACTCCAGGTCTCCCATGTTTTCCGCTACAATGTATTAATCCATGTAGTCACTCTCAGTATATTGTGGATTACCAGTAAATGGCACAGGGTCGCGAGCTCAAGGCATCCTGATCATACCTTTAATCCATTCACGCTGCTGCTGCGTCATGGAAATGCAAACTTTGACATGCGGAGTCTAATAAGTTGCTATGAGCCGACAGCATCCACTCCTCGCCTCTTGCCCCGGTCCGGCATGGTGGAGGAATGCGACTGATGCGTCCTCCAAACCGGGGCTGCTGCTACCTGCCTCTGCCGACTCCACTCCCCTCTGGTCGGCAGCAGGGCGAGGGGTAGGTGTACACCACTGCTTCAGCCAGAGGGATAAAATAGCGAGGAGAGAGAGACAGAGAGAGAGAGAGGGAGAGAGAGAGTTGTGAGGGTGGGGAGGGAGGGAGAAAGAAAGAGAGAGAGAGAGAGAGAGAGAGAGAATCAGAGACGGAGAGGAACAGAATAAGAGCTAAAATGCAGCTGCTATTCTGGCTGCTGGTTGAGCCACAAATAAAATGAGAGAGAGAGAGGGGAGGTGGGCCAGTCTGGAGACACCTTCATCAATTAATGCCCTCGGAGTCGACGCCCATTGGACGCCACTGACAGGTGATGCAATAAAAATGGATATTCCATCCCCACCCCCTCACACACCCTGCCATTATAATAGTTTGCAATTGTGCACACTGACTCTGGTGTTTGAGTAAATAACGCAGTTTTGACAAGTTCATATTTCAATCGCTGAATAAAGTGCGAGTTCACACGTCTACACGGAATAATGACCTGCAAATTGTCATGATAAGACTGGGATGTATTGTTGTTTTACCCTTTTTAGTGTCCACATCAAAATGCACGCGACAGTGGTCCTACATTATATGCCATCGATTGCATGTTGGTAAAATGACTCCACACTCCGGCTCTGTTGGTCGGGCGTGTTAACGCAGCGCTGCTTAAACAAAGACTCTTGCTTTTTACACTTGGCAAGCTGCTTTTCCATCTACGTTTAGGCTGCTTCTCTGACCAGAGATCAAACTCATCTGCTCCAGTATGACACAGAGCCATTTTACTTATGGTTTTTCCGCGGTGGTAGGATGACCTACTTATTTGTAGAGACCATAGGCCTGCGTGTTGTTCCCTCTATACCGTAATCTAGTCCTGAGCATTTTGAATACATTTTCCTGTGTGTGTGTGAGAGAGAGAGAGAGAGAGAGAGAGAGAGACAGAGAGAGCAAGAGCGTGCGTAAAAATAACAATAAACTCTAGAAATACCATTAATGTGAATTTTGTGGGGTCATGCTCAAATTGCAAATCCCCGTTAAATTGCACCGTATTTTTTCACCCTGGTAAAACAATGTGAACACTAACTGGACGGACAGGATGAAAGTGCAAAGTCAGGGTTGCTTTTCCCACATGCTTTTCTAGACAATGTAGGTTAAAGCTGTAGCCACTTCAAAAAAAAAAAATCCAGCATCGATCCCCAGTTAAGACGCATTTTCAGGACATCTTGGAACAATTACTCAATAATTTGTACAAATATTAAACAATAATATGCATAAATAAGATGCTATCAACAAGTAGTTGTGTAGAAAAAGGAAGATAACAGACACACAAGCCGGTTTTATTTGTAGGAGTTGTGTTGTGTCCATTTTGTGCACATTTTTTTGCGCATGTGTCCTTTTGCATGTACACCAACTGCATATATATGCATACGCTTTAGGAAACATGCACGTGAGCATTAGCGCACGCGCACACATACACATACACGAGATCTGACACGCGCACGTCTCATCCACACACACACGCACGCACACGCCGACAGACGAGCATAGAGCAAACGTATCTGAAGCCCCCACCCACACTGCTGTACAAATAATGTGACTGTGTAGTATAAAGGCTAATTGTTTGAAGCAGCAATAGGTCTACAGTAGGCTGTGTGGATTAACTATGTGATTCGCCCCTAAGCCACATTTTTCCAATGCTGCGTGTGTTATGTTCCATGTTTTTATCTACAAAACACGTGGATCCTTTGTGGCCCCGGTGCTCACGATGGGGTCAAACTCATGCTCATCTGCACGCCTGTTTGCTTATTTACAGACTTGCCACTGATGAGCATCGACGTTACCTCGGTGTTACGTCAAACAGCGTGTCAAATATGTAGGCGTTGTTGTTGTTATTATAGCTCTGAATAATTTGGACACCATGTCCAGGATGTCTTTAGTTCATTAATAATCGCCAACACGATGATTACTGACTGACAAGATCATGCATTAATGGAATAACCAAATTAGGAAAAAAAAATTAGTGTACAACCATCTCTCTCTCTCTCTCTCTCTCTCTCTCTCTCACACACACACACACACACACACACACCTACCTTCGTTTCTTTGCCTGTAGCAGGTAAAACTATTGTTTTCTCCTAATGGCGTTGCTTCTATTTTAATAGTGTCATTATAATGGCTGCGCGTAATAAAGCCATAAAGCTCACGTGTAATTATATAGTAGTTGTGTGAAAGGTCACTTTCCAGTTATTTGATTAGCCACAGAATGGTGTGATTTACGCACAAGTTCGCGCATGTTCACGCTTATCTTAGGAATTGCAGATAAAAGACTACGAGAGCCCACTGTTATGTTTGCCTGTGTGTTGGTGCAGTTTTCTGTCTTACAAATGACCAGTCTCTTTAGCTCACCTCGGGGTCACTTGACCTGGATTCTCGTCGCTTTAAATACAGCATAGACATGCATGTGGAGTTATCTGTTCCCTCTGTTCGCAGCAAAACTCGTCAGTGCTGACTCACATACATTAAATACATGTACCATGCGGGATGCGGAGGGGGTGGATGTGAGAGGGGGGGGGGGGCAGCTCGTTGAGATCTAGATCCCGAGGGAATAACTCGGATCCCTGCGCCTCTGCGCACCGTGCCCGGCTAGGGAGATGCAGGGAGGAGCAGACAGTCGTCAAGACTCGTTACATCCCACGTTCTGACCACTGCACGTCTTGCCCTTTGAGTAACCCGGGTCTCTTTTGTTTGACACTCTCATTGTCTTTTCCTCTTATCATATTAACAGATGTAGATAATTTAGCGTAAACTCCAGGGCAAATCCCCTGGCTTTGAATTAAAACTGACCATTTTAAAACGTAAAATAAAATCAGTCTGCAGCCACTCAGACAGAAAGTGTAAAAGGAAAAGTTGGAACAGTTTTGTTTTTGACTTTTGATTTTGTCACGTGTCCTTTATTGATGGACTGGACTATTAATTCATGAGAAACTACAATCCCACCACGCACACACACACACACACACACACACGCGTGGGTGATTTAATTATACGCAAGAGCAAGCAGTATAGCGGGTAAGAAAATTACTAAATATCAAATTATTATTATTATTATTATTATTATTATTATTATTATTATTATAGTGGTGATAAAAACTTAGGTAATTTAAGTTAATGTTAAATTTGCAAACACATCTTAAAAGTTTTTTCCACAGTTACCTTAACCCAGGACCCGCGTCCTATAATATAATTTTCAAATAATAAATGAAACAAAATTACCGTGTGTGTAACTATATATATATATATACGTATATACACATGCATATTGAGTATTTCCAATTAAGTCCAGGGACTCTTTGTTATGCACCAGATGCCACAGGGCACTTATTCCCCCCTCTCCTGCGCCTGGTTGTCGGCCGGGACTAGAGGGAGGAAACAAGAATCGAGTGGCTGAGGGAGAGAGACCTCAAGTACGGTGAAGGTTTCTTTACAACAGTCTGCTGTGTGCTGGTGGAGCAGGGTAGATGCTGCAGACCACCAGAATCTTGTCCTTCGGGTTCATTGCTAGTTTTGAACATTAAGATACTCTTGAATAAATAAGGTATGAGGTACAGCCAGACTTCTTACACTTAAGGTACCACCAAAACCATCTGTGGGATTATATTTAGAAAGGATGATGCTTCTAAGGAGTCATCGCCATTGTAATCCAGATTTGGCATAACATGCACGATTAAAAGAAACATTCTATAAAGTCAAATATATATATTTAAAAAAACTTTACTTTTATTAAAAGCGTTGCACATGGTGGCTTTGTGTTGCCTGAGGCTGAAAATGTGAACATTTTAATTTTCCACTACTTCACAGTGGAAGTCCGAGGCTTTATATAATATGGACGAATTGCGGTGAGGACACACACACCTGGTGCTGAATATTGTGGTTTTTGTTGTATACAGTTTGGGTTGTCCCAGGTGTGTAACTGGGTAAGGAGGTGAATTTCACCACCAATTTATAACTTCTAATTATCGATTATATTTAATAGGCTTACAAAATATTCAAAAGTGTAACATGTTCGTAAAAACAGTTTCTTGGACATGCATGAACTTTTGAATTTAGTGGCTTTTTTATATTATGACCATAAAAATACGCCTGTTATAGACACGCTTCGGATCTCTTCCGAACACTCGTCAGACCAAATGTGTCAACGTGTCGCTGCTGCAGCTTCAAGTCATTTGTTTTGCATTGAGTTTTATGGAGACACTTGGTCAAGGAGGCGCATGCACTTGTAAGAGCATCGACTTTTATGACAAAAACCCACTGCCCCATGCCAAAACAATGAATTCCTCTCCACCCCAGCACAACCACCGCCACCCCGGGAGAATGTGATTTTACATGCAATCCGAGCCTAAAGTATGTGCGGACAGTGGTGGGGGGAGGGCTCTCTTCACCTTTCACCCCGCCGTGTTGGGACTGTTTGTATTTTTTTCCAGGGCCCCTGTGCTACTCGCAGACGAGAGAAAAGACTATATGATGGGTCTGCACACGGTGGACGTGTTCACGTTGGTGATTTCTATCATTCATATATATATATATATGTGTGTGTGTGCGTGTGTGTGTGTGCTGAGCACAGCAGCGTTCACTAGAAAATGACCATACATACAAAGAGTTGGTTAGTGCGCCCATCTTTATCTCCAGGTGTCCCCAATACATTCTACACACACTGCTAAAACCACATATAATAAAAAGTGCATGGTCTGCCACCACAGTTACAGCCATTAAACGATATTAACTGCCATAAACCCCTAAAACAGACTATACAATATCAAACAAAAGAGATTAAAAAAAATATTGTTACCTAAAATCACTCCAAAAACTAACATCAGGCCTATTAAATTTAAAGATGCATTTAGTGGGATGCTACAGGTGAATAATGTTTACACATAATTCATGAATTCAGGGATCCAACACTGCCTTGGAGACAAACTGCATGTGCTGGTAGTTTTCATTGTTAATAAGACTCAAGCTATATTTATATATCACAAAGCTTTTCTTAGCATAAACAATGTTATGTTGTAATTCTGTATGGCAAGTTCTACAACCCATGAAAAGTACCCACTACTTACAATAAATGGATGCAAAAACATATGGCATCTGTTTGAGAGCACAATGGTTTGAACATAAAAGTCCTATCAGCAGTCATTTGTTAAAGCTTATGAGCTCAGTCTGTGAAAACATTCCTCTCAGAGTGCTTTGGTTTTTCTACCCCCTGAGTTACACACACACACACACACACACACACACACACAGGAGATGCAATATGTACAGACAAATTCAGATTTCATTACCACCGTGCTGTTTATTTGCTCATGTGGTCTTTTTTTTTTTCCCTGCCAATTTATAAATGCCAAATAAACAAATGAAGTTTGGAGTTTGAAAAGATGGAGCCAGGCAGGCAATCTACAGGACAACAGAAACTAATAACTGCCAGGCGGTGAAGTGTATGTCCAACATTTGCGTATGCAGTGCATTTATACAAAGCTATTACATCCATGGTTGGTGGGTGTGTGGCGGCTGCTTTTCCGATACTGTCATTCCTGATTCCATTCTGCACAGAGAGACTGTGGAAATTCACCCAGGCACTTACAACATAAACCAAAACTATTTTTAAAGTCTTTCTAAAGTCAACTGTCTGACAATATGAGTACACACATTAAGTTTTTAATTGTTATATGGAATTTTTTTGGCACTCTACAAAGTTGTACACGTTTCAAAGATGTTTCTTAAGTCTTCTGTTTATTTCAGCTCTGTAGCAAAAATACACAACTGCTACTATAAACAATTAGAGAAAATATCAACAATTAGAAATAAATGAAAAAAAGAACATCTTGGGAATTTCTTTTCAACCCCTGAAAGTAAGAAGGACATGATAAAAATTGATTTGCCACCTCAGCATCTTTTATGTATCAAAATAACTGTGGCAGACCTACAGCCAGCATAAAGCTGCAGTGAGTTTCATCCCAACTGATGTACAGAGTGAACAACAAAGCTCCAACATATAGCATCTAAGAGGCTGGCTTGGTTATAATCATAGAACACCTTAAATTATATGAAAGCTCTGAGTGCTATATATGCACTTGGAGGTCACCAGCAGTCACTGGGAGCAGACAGTGTCACTGCAATTTTCTACCACAGTGAAAGCTCCTCTCTGACAACCTGAGGAACATATACATGATTTGTGCAGACTTCAAATTAATCAAGTGCAAGTTGTAAAAATCATTTGCCATTTTCAGTTTTTCAGTAGCTATATGGGCCCCTCCACAACCGCTATAGCCCCCTCCTTCGCCTCCCTTTGTTCTCTCCAGCTCTAATAGGTTTTCCCCTGCCACACACAATTCACTTTTTTCCCTTTTCCCTAGCCCCTCACCCCCTTTTAGTGCAGTGCCCAGTGTCGACCGGAGCATTTGAGCAATTTGAAATTAAAGCAAACAATGGGCAGGCACTCCCAGGGACCTCTCGCTCACCATATTACACGGAGGACGCTCGTGTGCTCTTGCGCATTATTGGCAAGTCATTACGTTTCTCTGGAAACCGAGAGCGGGAGCTCGCTCAGAGGAATCGGTGATGCAAGCAGCAGCTGAGTGCTTGGAATAGTGTGTGTGTGTGTGTGTGTGTGTGTGTGTGTGTGTGTGTGTGTGTGTGTGTGTGTGTGTGTGTGTGTGTGTGTGTGTGTGTGTGTGTTCTGGAGCATCCTTGGCAACAGCATGGGGAGCTGTCAAAACAAAACTGTATATTGACAGGCTGATATGCAGCGTGATGGGCTTCTCAAAGCACAGCTAATATCTTTTTGAAAGATAAAGGTATTCCTTCATCAAAAGGCATTTCAAATTACTGTCTCAATCCTACCGACTCTACAGTCTGAAGGTCTAAATCTTTTTCATCTTATACAATTAGTAGAAGTGGAAAAAGTATGGAGAAAAAGATGTAAAATATTTCTCCTACTGAAAGTGACAAAATTTCTCATAATTCAAATACAATTGAACAGTAGGCAGTGGACAGAACATTTAAAGCTAGAATTTGGTAATAAACAAATAAGCAATGGTGTTGTTTGGAATTAGTTTATTAAAAGACCACCTGGAAAACATTGCATAATGGTTTTAAAATGATTACATGTGTGTAAAATTACAATATGTAAAAAATATAGTACCAAAATAATGAGTAAAAGTGTGTGTGTGTGTACGTGCATGTGTGCTCCATAAAAGTATTTCTGTCGGTGTAAACACACACCATTTACCCAAGGCTGCACTAACCTGACAGATGTACAGCTTGGTTATAATTACAGAATACCTTAAATGATATAAAAGCTTTGAGTGCTATACGTACTTTGAGAGGTCAGCAGTAGTTGCTAGGAGCACAGTCACTGCAATTTTCTACCCCAGATTGAGCTCTTTGACCATCTGACAGCAGTAACATGATGATTTTTTTTTATCATTGATTATTCTACAGTACCACTGTGTTCCTTGATTAATAAATCAATTTGTTTGATCAGTGAAATCAGCTAAAGAATCAGCGTTGCCCCCACAACCCGGCCCCAGATAAGTGGTTTGAAGATGGATGGATGCTAATTTTTGACCATCACAAGCATGGTGAGAAATGTTCTTTTTTGCCAGAACTTCATGTATTATTTTGCCTCACATACCCAAAGAATTTCATCCTAGAGTCTGAATAAAATGTTCAGATGTGAGATGTATACATCAGAACTACTTTTTTATTCATGTTGAATAATATGAAGCTCATATAGTTCTGACATATTTGATTTGATACAGGAAATATTCACTCCAGCCCTTGATGGAAACAATTTGCTCAATAAACCTTCTGCTTACGTTGTCATGTGTCCTTAATTTTGCCCACCTCCGTGTTGCTAAAGTGTTGACAGTGAATCTAGAATGAAGTCTCTCTCGCTTCAAAAGTTTGAAACCATGTGGAGCCAAAATTCAATGTTGCTATCGGCTGTCCAATCACATTCATCTTTTACTTCCTGTTGGGGGGCACGCACACACGCGCCTTGCGTCTTTACGTACTTCCTGTTCTCTACGAAGTTCCCCCTCTCCTCACCATCGCGCTGTGACGGGGATGTTTTGGTGAAAAAATACGACGTCGAAAAGGGACGTAAACACGTTTAAAAGATGACATTTCGACCGAGTGGGACCTAAAGAGGCGTAGCAGGGGAACGAGGGGCGTCTTCGACAAAGGTTTTGGTCAATCTTTATGTATTCCTCCGCATGTCCGCTTTCTTCGTAGATGGTCTCCGGCGAGCGTTGTCTGGCGGCGGACTACGAGTTCTCGACTGATAACATGAAGGAGATGATTGGAGGTTGCTGTGTATGCTCAGACGAACGAGGCTGGGCTGAAAACCCGCTGGTGTACTGCGACGGACACGGCTGCAACGTCGCTGTGCACCAAGGTAAGCTTGTAATGTTGGTTTGGCTAGGAGTTAGCAGTTAGCTTACAAGCTAGTTAGCGTTGTCTTGTTGCAAGGTTATGGAGCCTCCTCCTCCGCCTGCCGTTGCCAAGGCCATGCTGAGGTCAGGCTCGGCGCGTGTAGCCGGACACTGCACTACTTCGGCTTGGCAGCTATCTGAGCCTACATGCTCCACTGTAGACGAATGTGGACAGCAGCTTTCTGAACACGTTTCTGGCTGCGACTTGTGCTCTGTTTTCCTTGACAGAAGCTGTCACGTGGGAGTTAAAGAAGGTGGGATGCTCACCTCGTGTCTAAAGGGGCAAACATAACAGAAGCACTGTGCTCACGTCATACAACACGATACTTTTCAGCGTATTTCTCTGAGTGTTGTCAAACGAACAGGCAAAACATTTTATGGCCAGTTCTATTGGCAAAACACAGATTTCTGCATGCCAGCCTCTTGCTCACCCAAGATGACTCTGATGATGACGTTTCGTGTTTACATTTTTAAGAGCTGGCCATGTGTCCACTTGGCAAATAGTGGGAGACTGGAAGCTATTTAAAATGTCAGCAACTCTGAACTCATGCCGATACACATCAGTGTATTTTGGACTTCTCCTTCTTTAACCTCGTTTTGTTTTTACGAATTTACTACACTGTTACATAGGCATGTCTGACAAGAGCATGTTTGTAAATAATCGCAAGGAGCACTTAAATTATTATGTACCTGATGACACTCAAGTCAAATATTTAAAGATATTTTTCTTTCTCATCATGTCAAATTGAATTAAAATACAGGAGGCATTTATAGATGTGAAGTTGTTCCAAATCTCACAACTGTTACTAGCTGTTACAAACTTCAGTCTGTCAAACTTAGTTTGCATGTAAAATATACTGTTTGTCTTAGAGGATGTGTATTTTATAACATTCAAGAATGCTAGCACATCTTTATTTCAAATGTATCACAGCAAGCATCACATGTAATATGTGCTCCTTATTCCTCTTATGTATATGTCACACTGTCCAGCTCTTTCCCTGACAATCTATGCTCCATCTGTAAAGCCTCTGTCAGGTGTAAATCTAATTGTTACTGTAGGTGTTTTGCAATACACTTACAGTAAGAATCGGGTCAGAGGACTTATGTTTACATATTTAAATATATTAACACATCCCTGCATGAGCTCTTCTTTGAAGCTTCAAGAAAAGCTAAAAATAACAACATAGGGTTAACACACTGTAATAGTCTGCCTGGCAATGAATAAAAATAGCACACTAGTGTTTGGATCAGCCAACTATAGTAATTTACCGTGTGCAGAGTATAATAACCAACAGGAACTTTTTTGTTTTGTCTGCAAGTTAGGTCATCGATCTCTTCGTTTGAACTCAGTAACCTTTGGGTGTTTTGTTCCCAGAAATCTGGATTATAGCTGTTTATTCCAGTGGATTATGGGCTCTGGTCAGATCAGAGATAATCTGAAAATGTGTAGAGGTAGGCTATTTAGGGTAGTGCTGCTGTATTTAGGGTTGCACCACCTGTACAGCTTCAGGTCTGTTGCTTGTAAGAATCCGTCTGTACAGGTTATGTTCAAAGGGAAAGCAACTTAGTGGGGTCCACCTTGTAAAGCTTACTATTTGCCTGTGCTATACCAAAATATAAGAAATGAAAGAACTACAAATCAAAATGCCCTATAGCTTTCCATGCTAATGTTTGCCAAATGAAAAAAATAGAAATGTTACCATATTGATGCCTGTATTTCCTGACAACAGCAATGTTTTCCCATTGATCTGCTGTTGTCCCAAATATATTGGAGCACAGCCAACACTGTCAGTGTCAGAGTGTTAGAACAATAACAGTAGTAAAAGCAATGTGTTCATCAGTCTGTCTGATCAAAACAGTGTTTTGACCTAATAATCCACTTTAGTCTAAGGTTTGCTCCCAGTGTATGTAAAAAGTAACTGGGAGTGGAGATAATGTGATACTTGTAGAGATGTTATTAAGCATTGTCAGTTTTGGTTTTGTCATTAGCATATAAGTGTGTTATGTTGTACAAGATGTAGACTTTGTTGTGGTTAAGATTATTGACAGTATTTCTCTCTCTAATGTTCCTACTCTCCACCCTCTCTCCTCAGCCTGCTATGGCATTGTGCAGGTGCCCACTGGTCCTTGGTTCTGCAGAAAGTGTGAGTCTCAGGAGAGAGCAGCCCGTGTGGTGAGTCACCAGTCCATCTACTCATTTATCATTTATTAGTTTACTCTTGGAATAACAGGGCAGACCTGCAGAGAGATCAGCATCACACATTGAATAGAGCGTCTGTTTATAAACACACTTCTTGGCACCAGATTTGGTCTTACCTGTCCCGCATGTACTGTTGTTTTTTTCATTAGGAAACATGAAGTAAGGAGAAAGTCATTATTTAGGACAACCGGTATTTCATTTGTTTTCAGCCTCTACTAACTATACCTCCTAATTTCCATGTTAGCTATGAAATGCAATATCATTAAGTCCAAATTCATTTATTGGGCTGTTAAAAAAATATTGTATCTTTTTAACATAACGATATACCATGACATAACATGGTAATTCAACTGTGGTGCAGATAAAAACATCTGGGCTGTAATAGTTTGAAATTATGTTCTCAGTCCATAGTCAATGAATTAAAAAGCCCTTTGAGCTGGTAAATAAGTTGTTGCAGTATAATTCAATGGTTAACATCTAATAAATCCATCTGCCTGTGTAAGTAGTGCTACTGTAAATCATCTGGTGGACATGGTAATGCATGTGTGTCAGCATGTTAGTTTTTTGTGATCAATCAAATTGTTCGTGCTTTTATAGTCTCACTTTAGCAGTCCGTAATTCCATTAAAAACAGTCCTACAATATATATCCCAGAAGAGCTCTCATTTTTTGTCCCGTCTTTTACCAATTTGTCATTATTTGCGAAAGGCCAATGATTCACAGCACAAACATTAGTAATGTTTTAATGATGCTCATTGCCAGTTACTTCTTTGTGATGGCTTTACGCTGCTAGAGAACACAAATAAGGAGCTTTAAACTCCATCCAATGATAGTTATTGAGCCCTGTACTAAATTCTGAATGCACTGATGTTCCAGGTCACAGAAACTGTGAATGCAACTTTCTTTGCATGCACAGGACAGCAGAACAAAGTGGTGAGTGTGTGTGAGAGGGAGAGGGGATTTAATTGGTTGATTTACTGAATATCAGCATGACGGAAACAGACAGACTGCAACCTGCATTTTCGAAAAATTACAACATTATTATAAGATTATTTAATCGTTTTCCGAATGCATATCTATTTATAGAAGCTGTCAGAATGCCGTACTTTAACGTTCTGGCCCACTTTAACCCCGGTGTATCGCTGTCTTTCTTTTCTTTCTCTCGTCTTTTCACGTGTGTAAACTGTCTGCAACTTGTATTGTAGTCGCACATTTTACCACCTGAAATGCCCAGATTTGATTGGCTGAGAGTTATCACGTGGGATAGATAAACTCGTATGCAATTGGTCTGTGCGTTTCCTCATGCGCTAAGCCACTACCGTAAAGTCAATGAAAGCTGCAGCAGTTAAAATAGAAGCGCCCCGTCAGGTTTTAAAGAATAACCGGCTATAGGTTTGGGTCCGTGTAGGACGGCTTCTGGGTCCGGACCCGGACTGCGGTCTGCCATTTGGTGACCCCTGTTCTATAGACTTGTTTGTTTCTAAAAAGTCATACCACATCACACCAAAACAACACTAAAAGGGTTTTTTGTAAACTTTGGTCTACTTTGGTAATAGTGATTTGAAACCCCCTCATTCTGAAAAAAACTTAAGGTTACATTAATAATAACTTTTATACGCTGTCTCTTTTTTGTTTATTTTTCACAACAGTTTTTTGGCAGTTAAAAAGTAGCTACTTTATTTCAGCTGCCTAAACCAGCAAGATTTTCTGTCACTTCTCCCACTGCCCTTTGCTTCATGCCAGCCTTTTAGCCCACCATCGTTATTCTGTACCAGTTACCATCACATTTTACCACCACATCCTGATTGAAAGTTTAAAAAAGATTATCAGGAATATGGGTTCAGTGTGGCTGCTTTCCAGCGGTGCCAAATATAATTTGTTTTGTGTCTCACACACTATAGTACTCAAACATGAATTTGTCTAGTCTGTATCATGAAAATGTTACAGTTCCAGAAACAACAGAGCTTCGGTAAGCCCTGTAGCTCCAACAACTGCTGCAGGACCTCTGAGCTGACCTGCTCTCTACAGACCTCTGAATCATGACACTTAAGACTGTGAAACATGGTGCAGCACATGAACTGGTATGGCTTGCTGAGGCTCAACTTAATATGACCTCGGCAAACTTCTAAGGACCTGTCTAGATTTTGTCAGGGCAAGATTTACTTGATGGAGCTGTTGATACAGGTGCTAGAATGATCTGCCTACTTTCTGTACATGTGCGTGTGGATAGCACAGATGTTCTCTAAGAGATATTTATCACTATAACATAGTTTTTCTCCTTACCCTCTGAAACTGATGGACACCAGGTTTTTCTCATAGTGGATGTTTAAACTATTGTTTAGGTAGAAGTTTGACAGTGACTTGGTTACAGGGGTAACTTGTGATGATCTGATTGACAAAGTGCATTGACTAAAGTAAGGATTAGGTGCATTAAATGTTAAAAAAAACAAACAAAAGTTTTAAATCTTCCATTTTCCAAATAAAGTATCTACTGCCTGACCTGACATCCAGAGTCTTAATCAATTAACCTGTGAAGTCGGCCTGCCATGACTGATCTGCCAAAAAAGACTTATAGAGGTAATTGGACCACTGTTAGAGGATTAAGAAATACACAAAAAATTGTTGCACATACAGCCCACACATGCTAAGAAAAATATAATTGTATTGTAATATAATAAAGTTAATTTGAAAACAGGAATGTGTAATAGGAGCGCCTTCCCTGTTACAGTGGTGATAGAGCAGCACCAGCTTATTTATCAGTTGAGGATGAGCTAAATTGTCAAAACGAGAGCAGCATAAAATATTGCCAGAAGACTTGCATGTGCCGATAGATACATGCATTTGGAGATCCTTGGTGGTAGATAGTGTGGTGTTTTCCCAGAGAGTTTCTGGCTGTGTGCCCAAGACTGGGCAACTGGCCAGCTTGTCTTGCACTCATATTTGTCATACTTCTGTTTACCTCACCCTAAGTAGATGAGGTTGACCCGTCGTTGCTGACCTGATGTTTCTTCTTTACCCAACAGAGATGTGAGCTCTGTCCCCACAAAGATGGAGCCCTCAAGAGGACAGACAACGGAGGTATAATCCTTCTCGGTTATACACACACACTCATTCACACCCACATCTGTGGTTAGCCTCTTGTGTATTTTGTCATTAATTGCATGTCACCAGCAAGTTTAAGGGGTGTGAGCGTGCTGGGAGAGTTATGTTGCTGTTTGTTGTGTGTGCTGCCTCTGTACCGTCTTTGCCAGTCAATGTTTTATGAGTGCGTGTGAGTGTGTGTGTATGTTTATGAGGGGGCGGACCAGGATGGGTATAGTGCGTGGCCTGTGAGGAGTCTCCTCTCTGGGTTCATTGGGAGGTCAGCTTGGTGGAGACTGTAAATATTCTGTGTGCATGTGAGTGTTTGTGTGTGTGTGTGTTTGAGTCAGTCAGAGAGAGGCACAGCTGTGGGATTGTGTCCAGGCCTGCAGGGAGGCATCAGGACAACACTAACACTCACCGTTTTACTACTTTCTCTTTTATTTTACCCTTCCCATGACCCCTGTCTCTCTTTTTCTCTCTCCCTTTTCTGCCTATCTCTTTCCCCTTCTTCGTGCTTCTCTGCTCTTGTTGTCACTTGTTGATCTGTGTGGTAGTTGCTGTTATTTCAGGTGGGACAGTAATAAAGCAGTAGAAAGGGATTTGTGTGAAATTGGGTGTTCGATTCAATATCTTACAATATAGAGGTCAAGAAGGAAAAAGAGCGTTGACAGTCTTCATCAGCCTCCCTTTATTATCTTATTTTGGTTATAAGTTGTATATTTATGTTCTACTTAAAGCATAAATGTTGCTGAAAGATCATTTATATATAATGGAAATGTATTTATTGACAAAATGACAAAGGATGTTCTTTATTGTAGAGTGTATTACCTGAAAGTTTGTGGTGTTTATTGTAATTATCAACAACCGATAGCCTCATTGGATATCAGCAAGATTTGGCTGGTCTCAACATGTTGGACTTAAAAACAGGAAAACAGTGCTTTGTCAGGGATAAAAGTGTAAATGCTGAGTTTTAGGAGGAAGGTTGTGCCACTTTTATAGTCCTATTTTATAGGCCTCTTCCAGATTCTTGGAGGGACTTCAAAACAACAACATGCCCCTCGTTTCACACTGACTCCCTCCCGTCCGTCCCGCCCTCTGCCCTCCTTCCCCTGTCCCGTTCACCAGGTCAAAGGCAGGTCAGGGGTTCAACTGTAAGTTTAAGCCTGTTTTTGTTTCCGGTATGGGGAAAAACAGACACCTCCAGTGTGGCAGGAGACTCCCACCTCCATTTGACCTCCCTTTCACCTCCTCCAACTCCTCCTCAGCTCCTCGTCAATTCTTCTGCCACTCCACCATGCCCCACTGTCATTTTACTGCCCCCAGTTTGTCTTTACTGACAGGCAGCTGTGTGTGTTAGGGCTCAATAAATTTGGATAGTAATGCATTAGATATGCAACATTTAAATGCTGCAGAACTGTAAGTAAAGTATTAGTAAATATGTCCAAAGCATATTTAGGTTGTTGTGGTTAGTGAACTTTACTCATTGCCTTTTGGTCTGGTTCCTTTTGAGTTCACACTGACTTGTTGCTTTTAAAAACTCAGAAGATAAACACTTGAATACATACATTTTTCTAAATGGGCTGTATTTCATTGAGTTTATAGACTTTTTATTTGATGCTCTCATGGTCACAAAAGCGTAAAGGTTAATGCTTGGATGTGAGCATTCAATGACTATATGTCATGGGTTTGCACCACATTCCATATAATAACAAGCAATGAGGTATAAAGTGGAGCACATGTAGGGTGAGAAGGGAGTATGGCTCAATTATTTGAATTGTAATGGAGAATTAACACTTTTTGATTTGAACAATAGAGCAGCTGATAAATGTGTCTTTCCCTCTTGGAATATTTCCATGTGCTGATGTTCTTCTTCTGTGTGTCTTTACAGGCTGGGCTCATGTAGTTTGTGCCCTTTACATACCTGAAGTGGAGTTTGCTAATGTGTCGACTATGGAGCCCATAGTACTCCAGTCTGTGCCACATGAGCGCTACAACAAGGTAATAATAATGATGTGCAATTTCACAAAAACACAAGCAGTGTTAACCTGTAAAGAACTAAGTCTTGCTTTGAATTAAAATGTGCTCTTTGTGTAGACGTGTTATATCTGTGAGGACCAGGGCAGAGAGAGTAAAGCAGCGACTGGAGCCTGTATGACCTGCAACAAACATGGCTGCAGACAGGCCTTCCATGTCACATGGTGAGACACTTCCACATTCACATGACATCAACCTCATTTGACAAAGGCAGACATTGTTTCCTTCAGCCATTATCTCAAACTCAAGACTTTAAGATTTGATATGCTGTTGAGCAAAGCAAATATTCTCATGCAACCAGAATTTTCTTACACAGAATATGTTTCACATTTTACTAGTATTTAACATGAGCTGTCATGGTCCTTTTCTGTTATATCTATTTCTTTATGCATTGGGTGTTATTTTGAAGCATAATCTTTACTTCTCCACTGCAGTGCCCAGTTTGCAGGGTTGTTGTGTGAGGAACAAGGGTCAGATGCAGACAATGTCAAATACTGTGGATATTGCAAATACCATCACAGCAAATTGGTAAGTGTCTTCTAAACATTTTTTTTGGGATTTTTAGTCAGAATGCTTGCGTAATAATATAACCCACACTTTCACACACCAGGTAATATATCATTTTTTACATCAACAGAAACAAAAATTCTGGTATTATGCATTATTATCTTAAATTTGGTACTGGGACTGGATTTAGTTTAAGGTTGCAACCACTCTGGTGTGTGAAATGAGGGCTGTTGCAGTGTGTAGTGTTTGCTGCACATGATTTTAGGTAGTGGACATGCATGGATCTCCTAAATGCTGCATGCCTGTTAACAGTTTGAATGAAAATTGATATATTTTTTGTTCTACTAACTACAAGCAAGGATCACTGTGTAGACATAAGTGTGGATTGCCTTCATCTTGTGAACTTCTCTGCTGTCTCAGGGGTTATGTACGTTCACCTTTTCACTGTTATTTTTCTCCAGTGTCCATCAGCCTCATCACCTCCCATGCCTTTCTCCTTCACTGTATATTTTTCCTTTTCCCCTCACTGTCTTTTCTTATCAGTCTTTTCTACTCATCCCTCTCTCACTAAGCTCCTGGTTTGTGCAGGTGATTTCTCTCTCCCTCTCTCTCTCTCTCGACCTCCCTTCATTTACCTCCACCATTTTCTTTGCCATCTATTTCTCCGTCTGTCCATCATTATTGTTATTCTTCCTGCATTGAGTTATCGAGTTCTCTCATCACTCCAGCATCACACCACTATCACTAGGTTTATTCCTATTTGCTAAGCCCAGACTGATCACATGAGGTGGAGTTTTAATGCAGGGTCAAACAGGGTAATTTTGGCTTAATTTGTATTTAAACATTTTGAAAAATTCCATTTTAATTATTTAATTCTCAGGTCTTTCATACCGCTTTGCCCGCTGTTTTATTATATTCAGTGTACAGTTGGCTCTCACTCTTCAATGGCAGATTACTGGTTCCTTGTCCACTGTCACAGAGCTGCCTAGTCTGTTTTCAGTTGGAACAGAACCTGCTCTGGCTGTACTCCTCACATAAACCGACAAGTGAATAGCCAGTTACTGTCAAGCAGGTTTTAGTCACACAGAGATGAAAAAGCATATCAATGCAAAATACAACAACTTGATATGCAGAGGAGTTGTGTTTTCAACACACACATTCTCGTAAGAGATCACCTGTTGTGTTCCCTTCAATAGATCTTTTCATGCAAATATTTAAAATATAAATGTGACTGAACTATTATGATTTGTTGAATGATAGAAAGACAAGACAGGCTTTATAGTGCCAACACACACACACAAGACAACATTTTGCAATGTTAACAAATGCTGATGGAAAGACTCATGCTGTTACATTGATGACATTGATTGCGTATGAATTGCTTTGGATGCTGTGGCATAATGTCATTAAGGTGGGACTGTATGGATGGCAGAAATGTACGGCGGAGAATCAATGATGAAGAAAGCAATGTTGTTAGCTGAATGGGTTTCATGAAATACCACTAGATGGATGTTTACGCCGTGTTAGCACCGTAGGGTGGATTCAAACTTAGATTATCCTCATGACGTCTGAACTGCATTGAAGTTTCTGTTGGGATAGAGATTTTAAATGCAGTTTTAGACTGTGCTTTTCCAGTTAGCTGGTCTGGGGATATGTGGCTCACAGTTGCATCTGATTTTTGGGCATCTTCTTTGCCAGTAATTGGCAACTATTTTGTACAACTCTCTGTTATGAGCTGTGAAACCAGGTAGCAGAATTGAGCAATGGAATGGTACAAGTTAATTCTGCAAGTTAACTTGGTATAGGTCCAGGTCTGTACATTTTGAGCAGCTTTGTGTGTTAAGTGATTGCATAAAATTTTGGAAGTCAAGTAAATGGAAGGTTTGTCAAAGGGATACGTATTTGAGGGTATGAGTGCTAGAAGAAAATATGTTGCACCAGGTTGCCTTTGAGTGTTAAAAGATGGAAATAATCTATTTCTGGTCTTAGAGCTGTGGAATACATGCTGGAAGAATACAAGTCTTGATTAATTTCCTGAATGTAATATAGGTGAAATTTGAGGATTCACTTTTATCACCATGACAACAGGTGATCTGAGTAAGAGTAAGTTGACTCAGACTCAGTAGTCAGAGTCATTCAAAAATGTCTCAGGCCACTAAATCCTAGTTCAGACAAAGAAGTCTTGAAACGACAATAAAGTGTGAGGTATGGGTGTGTTTCTTCTGTTGCCCTTGAAGTTAATCGGTATGTCAGAAAGCTGTTTCTACTCGTAATTGTCTTTGCCTCATGGTTACTTTTGGTCATAAAAGGAAAGGCCTTTTCAACACTGGAAGGAATACCAACTGCCAAAGCTTACTCCTATTACCACAGCTTATTGATGTTTTTGACTGATTTTGAATTTTGAGTTATCCTTGAGTTCAGTCAGCTTTTTTTTATTTGGGTAATTTTGTCTTAATTTTAATATCTATATTATAGAGTTCTTTTAGACGATTTTTTTCTGTGGACTTCATCCAGTAACTTGGAGTTCCTCTTTACCTTTTAGCGAAGGAGCAGGGGCCGTGGTAGTAGGTCTCAAAGCTTAAGTGACTCTTCCTCTCAGTGTTTGGATAGACTCCCAGACAAGGACAATAAGGTAAGACAGTCCTTACAGATCTTACCCCCTCTATGCCAACCATGACTGTGACTCCACCAGAAACATGCTGTAACGCCCTCACTGCTACATGCTTACACTGTGAAGGAACAGGCAAATATGCACCAAAACCATGAATTTATAATACATGTCTGTGGTATAAATAAAAAGGCAGGGCTTTAGTTATATAACAAAAATATAAATACCTAAATTACTAAAGCAAATGGAAAATATGGGTGTGGTCTACTGAAGAATTCATGGCAAAGTTAGCTTTTATTTGGGTATGTCTTTGCTGATATTTTGTGTATGACTATAGAGTTAATTGTCTGAAGAAAAGATCATCTTAACTTAATAGTTGGTAATGTAAGCATTTATCACAAAACACATCAGTGCATTTTTACATATTTATCTATTTTTCTAAACAAGGCCTTTTTCATTTATAATCCTTAAACATGGAGGACTTTATTTATTACATATATTATATAGTATATATAGTCCCAGCAGCGGTTTTTGGATTGACTTTCAGCTGCTAGTGTGGCGGCAGCCCACCTGTGCCCCCCAGTGATCACAGCCTTTAATGAATGCTACATTAGTGTGACTTAATAAGTCATGCCCGTTAGCTGAACATGTAATCACAGGCTGTGTGAAATCTGAATTTAGAGGAGGTGTCAAGTCATCGGTTCCACTTTTTGTTTTCTGCCATGTGCATCAAGGACTTGTCAGAATGCAGGGCAGAGCTCACACTGAATTTTCCTGCATTTGAATTAAGCCAATGGTTCTTAAAAAAAGGGTTGCAGCATTTATCATAATTTAATAGGTAGATTGAGATGCAGTATAGCCCAATATAATGCTCAGAAACATCTGACTGTCCCTTTACAGTTGAGTTGTGTAGAAACAGCGTAGAGTTTTCTGTTCGCTGCCATTGATTTTGCCCACCAAACTCTCCAGCAGTGTGTCCATATTGGACAACACTTTTAACAACATCCATCCTTACTCTTGGGTCATAATCACTGGGAAGAGTTTAAATAATCAAATCTAAATAATGATAAATGTAATATTAGTCTGATTTATGTTGATGTCAACTTCATCTAGCACTAGATTGAGGGCACTCAAACACTGAAATGAATGAGAACAAATACCGAATACACCCATTGGAGGCTTTTGTGTGCAGCTGTGAAAATATTTTTGTCAAGGTCATCTTCTTACAGGCGACATAAACTAAAAAGTAAGTGTTTTTCTCTGTTGTTCAGCAAATTTAAATCAGTGTCTGACAATAGTAAAATGATGAGTTCAGGGATGCCCCAGGTCATCATACTTACAATGGAGCTGCATAGATTGCACCTGGTAATAAAACTGATTCAGTGCTACCTAAATAAGACTTTATTATGTATTTAAGTAGTTCTGCACTGTTGGGAGAGCTTGAATACATTTTATTAACAGTCATAACAGCCTCACCAAATAAAGATTGTGATCCTTGAACCTTTATGGTGTAAGGAAAAAAAATCCACGTATTCATGTATAACTGTTAAAAAAACTGGTTTCAGCGTAAAAGTCTTTATCAAGGGAGAAGCAAATGTAGTAAATGATTAAATATTTTTCAATTGGCATTTAGAAAAATGCAGGCAAGTTGTGGTGCTTTTTTCTTTTTCTTCAAGGGTGCTATTGGAGTGTATATACATGCGTGCTGAAAGGGTTTCTTTGCCCTGCTGTTAGTCCCACTATTCTAAAATCAGGGAAAGTCAGGTCCTCCAGTGTTTTTTGTTACCTGAATGGCGTGACAAGTAATTGAATTCACACATAATGAAATGTTCTGATTAGATGTTTTTTTTTTGTTGCACACACGGCTCAGTTATGATTTTATTACAGATGCTCTTACAAAAAGCTTTCTGAATTTTTTTAATTTTATCTTTTTGCTGTAATTTATTGTATTTGATAGAAAAAATATGAAATAAGACAATACAGTTTTACTTCTGTCATGAACTGCGTCGCGGAATCCAAATTACCTTTTCAGAATATTGTGAAATTTTATGTGTCTATGCTTGGTCATTGTGTGACATTGCCAGCTCCAGGATGTGTGTGTGCATGCACTCTTTTGTTAATACTGCCTTATTAGCATTAGAGTAGCTCCCTCCTCTCTCACTTACACACATGCACATGTATACACACTCCATCCCCATTCTTGGGTCAGAGATCAGTGTGTTCAGCTTCGTGTGTGTAAGTGTGTGTATCCGCACATGCATTTATTATGTGGTTTGGAAGCTCAGATGTATACCCACCTCATGTTAGACCCTGCAGTCAACCAACAGCAGGGGTTTAAAGATCCCCCACACCGGCCGCTTAGAAAGGGCCTGCAGGAAACGCACACATCCATACATACACACACAATGGCTGGTCAGAAATCCTGCAGGAAACTGCACAGGGGAATTCCTGCCAGGCCAGGGCGGATTATTTTCCCCTTTACTTCCTGTTCCTTCCTTTCTACCCGTCTTCCCTCGCTTCTCCTCACCCCCTCTCCGTCTTGGTCGGCACCCCCACCATCGTTCTCTTGAGGCCATTGTGTTGAATGGTGAAAGACTGAAAATGTGTGCTGTATGAAATCATTAATGGACAATGCTTTGTTTTTCCAACAGTGGTGCAAGCATTTGAATAGTAAAATACCACATTGATTGCTTAATTTACAATCCTCCTTAGGTACAATAACTAGTTTATATAAAGATTTTTTTAAGCAAAATCTTAAAGCCTTAGCCTCTACGTGTGAGGATTTTCCACTTTTTTTCTAGTTTACTTTTGTTTCATGACATGCATCGCTTGACAAAAGAATTTAAATTTAAGATGCCTGCTATGTACACTAGGAGAGTATGAACATTTTTAGGGTGTGAAAACATTTATACAGACAAGCGTTAATATAAATCCTGAAAAGTGAGTTTTCCTTGTCTGGGGCCCGTGGTCAGCATGCGACATAGACAGAGAGGATTTCAGCTTGCTGTTGAATTTCTCATTGTTTAAGACTTTGTTGATAAATAGATGCGGTCATCATTGCGCGGCACCACTCATATGTACCCCACACAGTCTCAAAGACTGCTCAGACATGTCAAATGATCAGGCTGCTAATGGTCGGCAACAGAGAAAGAGGGGAGAGGACACGCTGAAAGGCTTTGTCTCTGCCTGTATAATCAATTGACCTGATTGATAAGAGTGTGTCAGGGTTACATTGTGTGTGTGTTGTGTTTCCCACGGCCAGTGCTGTGGGTCTTCTGAGTGTGTGTGTTATCCGACACTCTCAGCTCAGCTTCTGTCCATCAACACCTACCTTTGGAATGTTAATGAAAAACAACAAGGGAATCCCAAAGAATTTACCTCTGTCACTACTCCTTTTTTTTTGCAAAGGAAACAATGTTTGTAAAATCCACCTTGTACTTTGCTTTACCCTTCACTGTATCTGGTATTGTACATTTTTTGAACATACTTCTAAACAGTGTATTGATCAAGAAAACCTCAGAATATAAATTGATAATTCTTTAGCCTGCCATTTTCACTTAGTAAATTGTAAAACATATTTTTGCTGTTTTCTGACATGCTATAAGCTAAACTGTTGTTCTTATTTAAAAAGTAATTTAAACCCTTACTCACTTGTAAGTCTGTCAAAAAAAAAAAACACTGTGCATTCAAATGGTTTGACATTTTTAATTAATGTCTAAAGATTCAATGAACAGTTGACACGTGCTGATAGACACATATAATATAAAAACATAATAAAAATTAATGGTTTCAGTAACTTAATTTAATAGAAAAAAATGAAAAGGCAAAGCTTTGCTAATGCATAGTGAAAATAATAATTATTGTTGCCTAATTTGTTGTCTGACTGTATTTCCTCTGTAATACACAGACAGACAGAAGCGTTAGCCTTAGCGGAAGCCAGTGGGTAGTGAGGCCACAACAGAGCCTGATTTGGCTGGTGGTGTCTGTTAACTGCCACTCGTAGAGGAAGTCTAGCTAAACTGTCACAAGTCTCCATGCAATCACCCCTCAATGAAACCCTGAGGGTAAAAAGAAGAAGAGGGGGAGGGGCAGTTTCTGGTTTTTCAGAGTTGTCATGACACTAAGCATCAGAAGCATGTGGAGTCCCATGTCTTCTCTCAGGATCGCTGCATATTTTCTCTGCGTAGCTCCAAGAGTGTGTATGTGACCGTGTGCAACTGAGTGTCTATGTAAAAGTGTGGGTACATGCACCTGATGGCTCGTGCACACGTGCATAGAGGTGTCAGGGCGTACATGTAAGGTGTAAATGCGCTGGCACCCAGTCACCACCTCAGGGGTGCGAGAGGAGGGTGGCAGCGTGTGTGTGTGTCAGCGAGGGTGTAAATTGAGCTGTGATGGTCCAAGAAGAAGGATATGATTGGATGAAATGAGACCTTGCGCGCTTCAGCACGAGGCACTTAGGGGCACTCTGCTCTATACAGCAGCATGCTAAATTCCTGTTGCCTCCTGCCCCCTTTTTATCTCTCTTCCATCTCTCTTTGTTTTTGTAGCTCCTCAGGCTTTCATCTCAGATTGAGCCTTTGAAATGCAGTGCTCTTTCTTTCTACCACTCTTTCTCTCAACTAGACAAATACTCCATGTTTATATTCTAATAACTCACACATCTCTTTGGTTATCTTCCAGAGAACATGTGTGTATACGATTCACAATGTCTTCATATTCTGTTTTTCCTCTTGTCATGTTCAGTATTTTCATCCAGTAACCCAAGGATTAAAAAAAAGAATGTATTTCTCTGTTTGTTCTTCTCCCTTTACCCATGTGTTAGGCATCTTCACTTATCTCTTTTCCCCCCCTCTCCATGGTCAGAAACACAAGGAGCGCGACAGACACAAACCAAAACACAAGAAAACCTCCATGGACATGTCGCCCTCCCTCATCCTTCCAAACATCATGGTCCCAGACAAGGTAAGGGCACTTGCCAGTTCTTTGTTTTGGTGAAGTGACTGCTGTTTTTGTTCAGCCTTAATCATTTTTCATTGCTTCTTCCTCATTTTTTACCTTACACCTCCAGACCTACAACAGCAGCAACTCAGGGGGAGGTGTCACCTCTCTGCCGGCATCCTCACAGAAGCGAATAGACGATAGCTCCGCCCGGTTCACCAATGCCAACTTTCAGGAAGTGTCGTCTGCTCATTCTGGCAGCAGTTCCAAGGACGGTTTGGCTTCAGACACAGGCAAGGCAGCATCAGAGGTGAAGAACAAGAAGAACAGTGGCGGAGGTCATGCGGTGGGACAGAGGGGCGGTCGCAAGTCTCTCACCTCCTCAGGGAAACCCCTCCCCTCTGCTGTGGTCACCATGGCAACCTCCTCTACATCTGCCTCTGCTTCCACAGGGCCTTTCCATCAAGGTAAATTGATGGCTGAAAATGGTCCTGTATGTTAATTTTCCCACAACTGGGAATTAACCCAAAAGCAGTTAGAAAAATGGAAACACAATGACAAATTCTCTGCTGTTACCACCTACCAAATACAGCAGTCCCATTAAAACCCCCAAAAAAGAGTTTGATCCATGTGTTTTATGTGTGCTGTACTGTACATGTGCTGTGTCATTGACTGGATTTTGGCCAGACACCAGACTTTTGTGTGGCCGTGATAGCACTGTTTCGTCTTGACTGGCCTCTGGCTCCTGTAATCTGGGGCCCTGTCTGGGAAGAGACCAACACACACAAACACAGGCAGAGGAAACATGTGGAGAGGTCACGGCCTGAAAGGAGTCAGTGTTCACATTGTGCTCCTGTGTTTTGAACCATTGAAACCTTGAAGCCCTTGTCAGGTGGGTGTGTTTGTTCCTCAGATACATGGGAGGACTACATGATGAGGGAGGGCTGACTGTAGAGCAGATACAGAGTGCAAGAGCAGATAAACTTTTCTGGCTATCTTGTTTCTGTGCTTTCAGAATGATAGAGAGTAGTATGGAAACTAACAGCTGTGTAAATGTTCTCCTCTTTCTGTTCATCCTATCTTCACTTCTATTTGTCATTGTGTCTATTTTTCCTCTCAGGTCTCCTGTTGACGAGTGCCAGCAAGACTCCCTCTGCTCCTTCCTCTTCAGACTTCCTAAGTTTCTCAGATTCATCGTTGCGTCCCGGGGGTGGAACGACCTTCTCCTCCCCACCGTCTTTTAGCAGCTGCCTTGTGAAGCCAAGCTCAGAGGGCGGAGCCTCAGAGGGAACTACAACTCTCTTTGGTTCTCTTATATCCGCTACCTCAGCCTCTGCAGGTGCAACATTTTTTCATTCATAACTTGAATTTTAGTATTTGTTATAAATTTGTGTCGTTTTCTTTTAAAACATCACACTACTTTTAACAAAACCATATATCTTACATAGTGAGGGTCAACAAGATACAAAGCGCTTTGTAATTAAGTCTTCCATTATTTTCTTCATTCCTCATTGCAGTGGGTGGAAAGTTGTATGAGAATTCCCACAGTCACTCAGCAAGTGAGACAACAAGCCTTGTCGGGTCCACTGGCTACAAAAGGCCTCAGCCCTCCAGCTCAGGACTGGGGATCAGCGCAGGAGTAGGAGTGGAAGATGGGGTGAAGAAGAAAAAGAAGGGCAACTGGCGAAACAGATTTGGACCTTGCTTTACCACAGATGTGAAGCCTTCTGAGCCAGCTCCCTCCCTGACTCTACCCACCTCCTCTACAGCCAACACCTCCTCCTCTACTGCCTCCCCTTCCTCCTCTTCATCCTCGACGCTCTCAGGCCGGCCAGGCTTAGTATCCAGCAGTGGATTAGGAGTCGGAGTGGGAGGAGGTGAAAGGGGGCTGGGGGTCATGGGCGTCAGTGGTGGGATTCAGAAGTCCCCATCACTGCTCAGGAATGGGAGTCTGCAAAGCAACAGTAGCTCTACAACCACTGGGTCAGGTAAGGAGGATGCAGAAATAACACATACAGCATGGTTCTCAATACTGATTGGCCTCTCAGTCTGCACGGTCTCACAGCAAGAAATACTGTCACAGATGTCCATCAGTGTCAGCTGTAGCTAAGGAAAAATCTGAAAATGTTGAAATTTCCATTGGCAGGCACAATGAGGAACCATGTTGCTTTAATACAGGATCTATTTGCCAGTTATGTCCTGTTAGACCCCATTAATGCTCACCTTAGTTTCATCACAATGATCCAAAGGGTTGTAGCTCTTGTATGGCATTGTTGTAGCAGTTTTTGTTCCTCACATCCAGCTCTTGACTTTCCATTCATCACTGATAAATTAAACTGAAAATATTTGTGGTTGGCCCCTGCACAGCATAGCATTAACATTACCAATCACAAAAGGCACGGATTTGCCTCACCTTTGTAATTGGTTCCTTTTATGCATGTGTGTATATGTCAGAGTGTGTGTCTGTGTTATTTGCTCACACACGTGGAAGTGGTCTGTGTTTTTTTTTTTTTTTCACATCGTGTTCAGTTGCTTGGCAACTGTCTTTATGCTTTGGAGTTCCCCTGTGCTGATGGAAATGGCTGAGTACAGCCAACACAGCCCACATCTCCCCTTTCTTCCAGAATCATCAACCTTTGTTTCTCCCTCCTGCTCTCAGCTGCTCTCACCTACCTGCATTCTGCTCATTCCTCAAATCTCGCTCACCTGTTGATACCTTATGTAGTTGGATGTCTGATGTTTGTATTGTTACAAATCCATGCAAAAATGCTATGGATATGTCCATAATGTTCACATGTTTTTTTTCTAAAATAGGAACAAATGCACTTGTTGATTAAGCTCATATCCATTACTAAGGTCCTCATGACTCTGTCTGTTTCTCAGGCTGTTAATTTTTTTTTATTTCTCCTAAAACATTTATTCAGTAATTATTAATTGATGATGATAAGTGTTAAATTATATTTACTTAAATCCTGTAAAACTATGATCAATATTAGACCACTCTGCCAGAGGGATTCAATGGGAGTGTCCACAGAAACCTTGAACTATTAAAAAACAATGAAGAGGTTTCTAAATTGAATTGAAACAGCAAATCTATTCTGATGAAAATGTGTCTTCAGGCATTTTATGGCATGTCTGTGCTCCTTTATACTATATGTAGGAATCAGCGTGAGCCTCATATCTTTAAATCAGCCAGTTGTTACATGATGATGGTCTCATTATGACAGATGTGCTTTAATCAATTTTATATTATAGACAAATTAAGTTATGTTGTATTAAGGCAACATAAAATACAATGAGAATGACTTTGGCTATCATTTTCTTATCCATTAAAACTTCAAAATTATGTTAGAAGTAGTGACACAAGGTTTTTCAGCCTGCAAATATGTACTTTAGTGCTTTTTAATCAGGGGTAAACGCACATGAGTGTGATTTAAAAAAAAAAAAAAAAAAAAAAAAAAACTTTTTATTTATTGATTTATTTATTAATTTTGCAGCACTGGCGTCTTAAGTATATTTTTGGTTCTAAGTCTGTCCATTTCACTTTCTGGTGCTTTTTTCCAAAGCAGTGGTGGATTTTCTAACTACAGCTGGAGAAGGCACAATAGGGCAAAAAGTGGTGGTTATGTATGCCTGTGCATTATAGATACGTGTATTGTGCGTGTGAGAGAAAGAGAATCGTGCGTTCTCCTTCCTACTGTAAATATTTAGCTAAGGGTTAATGCAGGGCAGTAATGGGGAGGATCTTGGCGTTTATCTACCCCCTCTATCCTGTCTGTTGACTCCACTGTGCTGATGGATAGATAGTTAGCCTGATAGATATGTGTTGGTGGGTGGGGAGAAACAGGGGGTTAGATTTTGGCTAGGTTAATGTTTAATGGCAGAGGGGTCACTGATGGGACGGATGAGCTAGCTGAGTGCACAGTAGGTTTGGTGTGTGGGGGTGGAAAGATGTTGGCTGGAGATGAATTTATTTAGGCCAGCATGAGTGTATGTATGCAAAGAGGTAAGGAACCAGGCAAGAAAATATAAGATGCTTTTAGCAGTTTATTTTTCTGTTCATCAGCTAATCCCTGTGATAGTACTGGTAAACTTTTATTTTCAAGCCCACTTAATTTATATTTTTCTAATTACCAGCAGTTTGGTGTCACCGCCTAAAATACATGTGAGAGGAAGTTGTGAAAACCATGGAAGCATTCTGTGAACAGAATTTCATTTAAATACCAAATTAACCTTATTAGTAAAATATAAATCTCTGTTATCCTTTTTAATTAAATTTTTAGCATTGATGTTTTTAGTTATAATATTTATAACGTTCAGAGCACTGTGAGTTCTGAGGAACATAGTGCTATAACAGCAGTGCAGAACAAAACAGTCAACATGTGATACTTGGTTATATAAATACATTTCCGTCTCGGCTTTTTGTTACATTGGAAAATATATGTTTTTGAATTGTGAGTTCACATAGTGCAGTTGACGCTCAAACATTTGATTACATGAATTTTTTTTCTAAGGTACTCTTAACTTCTGGGACTGTTTTTGACTATTTAACTGACCTACTTTTATCTGATTATCTCAAACCCACATATATTTTGTGATACACACACACACACACACACACATTTGAAACAAGCTCTTAAAACTACATTCCTGTTTTATCTGTCTTGGAAATCCACATAGTGGTACTACACTTTCAAACTACAATTTAAAATGCTGAAGTAATTTAAGCCACAATAAATACTTTCTTGGTTCAGAGTCAAAATAATGATTTTCTTTTTTTGTTAAATAACAGAATATGAGGCCGTGGACATGTTTTTTCAGATTGGACAACATAGATTTCCTCTTGAGATAAAACCAGCTTGAACCAATCAAAGTGGATTTTTTAAGCTTACAGGCATATGAAGCAGGAAGGGAAAGGGAACAGGAAAGTTGTATGATGGAGGCAGTTGTGCTTCAGGGGACTTAGAAATATTGATTACGCAAATAGGTTATGTTTTGCAAGCTTAGCTTTGTGTGTTTGAGGTGTGTGTGGAAATGTCTTTGTTTTTTCTTCTCTTGTGATTCTATAGGGCGTTTTAGATGTTGGCAAAAACAGCAGTCATGTAATGATATGAATGTTTCTGAATTTCTGAAACTGCTCATTCCAGATTTGGCTTTAGTAAAAAAAGAATTAATGCATTTAAAAAAAAAAAAAAATTAGTTGTGCTTTAATTTATTTTTATAGTGACTGGACAGAGTGTGAAGCTATTGAACCCATGTAATCCTGCTTTTCATATTAACCCTGCAAATGTCACCTTATGTACCTTATGTTTAACAAAGAAAATATTTCAGAACAAAACATCCATTTAAAGATAACTAAGGCTCACATTTGTTTCTCAATAGACTTAATACTTTTATTTTCTGCTAACAAAACCAGTTAATAAAACTATTTAGTCTGATGTTTAAGGAAATTTTCATTTACACCATTGAGTGTTTCACACATGAACACTGATTTGCACATGGCACACAATTATGGGATTTTTAAATTAATATGTGTAATATGTTAAACTAGATCTTTATTTTCTTTGCGTGCACAGTTTTGTGTGTTACCCATTTCGTCAGTGGCATTAGCAAAATTCTAATAAATTGTTGGTTTGGCCTCTAATCCAGCTGCTAAAATTCTTGCTGGAGCACATGCCCCCTGAGCCTCAGCAGCACTGCTTTGGGTATCAATTTTTCTGGTGCATATTACAAAGTGTTATAAATAGTATGTAGGCCCATGTAGCGTTCGTATCTCGCTCTCTGTAGCTTTCCCTCCCCTCCACCCCTCCCCTCCTGGCACAAAGATCTCTTGTTCCCCCAGTGAATGCGTGCTGCCCTGAGCCATTCAGGCTTTTGTGGGGCTGAGGGGCCCTCTCCCCCCCACCTCCTCTGCTGAGGTCAAAGGGGGGCAGGGGCAGGGCTTATCCCTAGTTAGTGGGCGAGCACAGGGGTGTGTGAGGGGAGGAAGGAGAGAGAGCACAGAGATAAGAGAATTGAGCACATATAATGGGTGTGTGAAAATAGAGCAATATGTATGTGTAGGTGAACTATATTTGTAATTTTAATTAGCAAATTAAATTAAGTGACAAACGATATTTAATGATAGTGTTTCCTCATTTCTCCTCTGTCTGTAAAACTTACAGACTTCATACTCAGGCAACCCACCTTGCAGCCTGGATTCTTAAGCATGCATTCAACACATTTGTTAATTTTCTGTTGGACATATATTAAATTTGTAAAAGACAACAGAGCTGCAGCTTCTCTAGCGCTCACATTTCACAAATTGATGAAGACAGTAAAAAAGAAAATTAAAGTGCCTTTGGTTTCTTATGGTAGGAAAAGCAGACATTTCAACATAACCTCAGTGATGCCTTCATTCCATTCAGTTGGGGCAGTGAGCTAACATCTGTATTTGAATGGAATTCATCCATAGTAAATTTAGTTTTTACACCTCGGTGTTTCTTACTGTTGCAGCCATTAAAATCACTGGGGTATTATCTTTTGAGCAATATTAATGTGAACTGTTTTATCGTACGAAGTCAGAAGATAAAACTAAACTCTTTTATGTCTTTTGTCTCTCCACAGGTGTTTTTTCTGTTGCCGATGGGTCATCGTCCGGGACAGGGGCTGTCGCCATGGGTGGAGCCAGCTTAGAGTTGTCACAGCAACAGCAGCCCACGCCTTCTCTAGCCCCTCCTTCTCCATTCACTGCCACTGCACCACTAAACAGCACAGCCGCCACACACGTGAGTGCAAACACACAACCTGTGCTGAAAAACTCTTACCTCACTCTCACATACATAAAAATACATGCTCATTAAGTCCCACTGACACACACTCCATCTCTCTTTCTTTCACACACACACACATTCTTTCTCTTTATTCAACAACCCTCTACATCTGCTAATTCACCCTCATCTCTGGCATCTTTGAGCTGAAGTGCAGATAAACTGTGGGAACACAAATAAACCGAAGCACACTAATTAAACGTCTTCCACACCAAATCTCTTAGCACTATTGTTAATCCTCAGCATGTTAATTATGTGTGAAATGTGTGTCCTGTTCTTGTGTGGATTGTGTTTCTCAGCAAGTTATTGTATAGCTGACAGCTCAGTGCACCTGTAGAGGGTTGTTAAGTTTTATTAAGCCCACAAAAAATGGTGAGCAAGGTGTCATATTAATTAATTTATGCATATTTATACATTTATAATAATTATAAGTGCAGGAATTGTTTGTAGTACTACAACACAGAGGGAAATATAGAATCATTTAGGTTCCAATAGAACATTTAAACAGCAACAGTTCAATGGTAATATTTTTTCATGTGTTATGAGCTTATATCCAGTTTTTTGGGTGTTGACTCATGTGATTAGCTTTACCCCCTTTCAGTTATCAAAGTATCTATCTAAATACACTCGTCTTCAGTCACTGACCCTTGTGTCCATCCTTTCATAACCTCCCCAAAGACTGCGCTCTGTCTCTGTCCACCCAGCTCCGCTTTTCTCCCGTGTCCACTCACCAGCTCTCTTTTGCTTTCTCTCTCTCTCTCTCTCTCACACACACACACACACACTTTCTCTCACCCTCGACCTTCCTTCTCTCTGTCCCCATCCATTTCTCTTTTTTCCCCTCCGTTGTCCTGTGATGTAATGACATCTGACAAGCACCACAGTGGGGATGGAGAGATAGATGGTGGGAGGGAGGGGTCGCTGTGTGTGTGTGTGTTGGAGGGTTTGTACTCATGCCTTGAATTCACAGGCCTGGCCTTCATCTCGTACTGCTTCTTTCTGTTCAGCTCATATTATAGAGGACGGGAGGCCCAGGGAAGCACAGGATATCACGCCTGTTTCCAGCATGTATAGAGGAGTTTGGGCTGTAACTGTGTGTGTGTGTGTGTGTGTGTGAGAGAGAGAGAGAGAGAGAGAAAGAGAAATAAGAGCAGCAGAAACCAAGTGTGAGGCTGACTAAATAGAGGTTTTCTTTAGTTTTTTAGTTTGTAAAGCATGATGCACACATCTGGGCATCTGACAACACACACACACACTTAAAATCCGGTCTGCAGATATTACACAACTACAGAGGGATGCCAACAACAGGCTTCCCCCAGAGTGGGTGTGAGAGAATGACAGAGACCATTTACTATTTTCAGTCCGCTAGCAGACTCTTGGCCTACTGTTATTGGCTATCAGCCCAGGACAGAGAAAGGGAGTGCAGGAGAGACTTTAATGAAAAATGAATGTAAATGAAAAATAAATGTTGATGGGAAAGGGGGAGGACTGAAGGGAGGAGGACGATGGTTGTAGAAAGAAATCTGAAGTCATTTTTACCCGGGTATAACATAGACAGAGGGAACAGGTTACTTCTGTGAATTTAACTGGGATGGCAATTAGCAGGATATTTTCCAGATTTTCTCATAGTAAACATACCTTGCACAGACCTGTGCTAAATTCACAGAGGGTTTGTTCAATCATTAAAATCATTTTTTAATATTATTTATTATTTATTTAATGTATCTGTTTCTGCTTTTCAGCAAATATTATTGGTTGTTCTGATGAGAACTTTCCAACTATAGATCCAGTCTAATGACTTCATTCAAAGGATATTTTAGCTACACCACAACAAACATGTTGACCTCAGTTTTTTTGCAGTGTCACAGGCTTTACTTGTTTCGTTTAATTTTACGCTTCAGCAGTTAAAATAGTCAGCCATTTTGTTCTGTTAGGTAGACCAGATTCCCCTCCTGATGCTCCACCCTCACTATCGTCCCTCTCACTCCACCCCACCCTTCACTCCACGGTCCTTATTTGGGAAATGCCTTAATTGGATTAAACTCTATGCATCAGAAACACTTTGTCAGCATGTCAGCATACTGTCGGCATGCTGAGGCACCCTGAGCCCCATGAGTGTATATGTTTGTGAGTGTGTGTGTGTATGTGTTACAGAATAATGAGCTGTGGATACATAATATACTGTTGTGTGTTTTTGTACTTAAATTAATGGTGAAATGTCAGATATTCTTTCTTTTTCCAAACTCACTTCATGGGCTCATGGATGCTGTGCGACAATGAAGAAATTGTAAAAAAAAAAAAAAAAAAAAAGTAAAACCCTTATTAAATTGATTGATTTTCTTTGCAAAGAAGACAATGTAAATCCTGTGTTTTTTTATCAGTTCATAGCACTTTTTGGGGAATTAATTTGTAAATTCAGAGTTTTTAAAAAAAAATATATATAAATATATAAATAATTTTTTTAATATTCTTAATATATTTTATACATTAAGCAATTAGCCAAAATAATTTTCAAATGAATGTAAAATGTAGAATTAAGAATTGTGAAAATAAAATTTTATGTAGAATTGAGTTGTTTTCCAAAATGCACAGGGATACTACATTTTTAAGCCATTGCTTGATCTTGATTTCTTAACATTTAAATAGTTTGAATAGTCCTATATTGACCCGTGTATATGTGTTTCTGTCCTCAGGTGAGTGGTCTACCAGGATCTGTCTTCAATCTGGCTCCCCCTCATATGTTTGGTAACAGGCTGAACCCCAACTCGACCATGGCAGCACTTATTGCTCAGTCTGAGGCCTCACCAGCAGGTACGGCAACATGCCTAATGTGGCTGTGTGTGTGTGACAAAAGTATGCATGTATTGAGATAATGAATAGGTCACGATCTCTTGATCCCTCGGAGAGGTCAAGGGTCAGTGATATTTTTAGGCCCCTCCCACTTGGCTCCAATTACACAGCTTCCCTCTGTTGCCCTCCTTTGCTCACTTACACGCAAATGAGTGCAAGAGCTTCCACATAATGCAGATGTAAAACACAACTCATCACTTGGCTGTGGTCAGTGTGAGAAAAGAAAAGAGGAGGAGCAGAGTATGATGTGAGGGACCTTTGGGACTTCCTGCTGTAGGAAAAAAAGGTGGTCTCCGTATGTCTGTCCAGTGCAGAAGACCTGATGAGGGAGTAAGACATGGCTGTAGTAATCACAAGTAGCCACTTCCTGATGTGAGACATCTGGTTGGCTATGGAGTAGAACAGGAGAGGAAAGGAGTAGAGGATAAAGAGTGACGAAGAGGAAGCAGTTCCTGCTGCCGGTCAGCAGTCATCAGAGCCAGATCCACTCTGACCCACAGGTCATCTCACTAATCAGGCTGAATGACAGGGAGCTGTGTGTGTGTGTGTTCACGCACAACAGATCTAGACTAGCCAGGTTCTGTGGAGACACAAGCAAGCTTTTTTCTTGCTGCACTGAAATCTCACATGATAATATTTTACTTCATTGAGGAAATTTTAGATTAAAAGCGTCTTAATTACTTCTTTAAAATTTCAATTTGGGACATGAAGTAATCCTGAAGTACAAAAAAAATGTCAGCCTCTCAGATGTGTCTACCCTTCTCTGATTTTACTTTTACTTTAGTTAGTTATTTTTCTTATTTCTTACTTTTACTTAACTATTTGAATATCAGTTTAATAAGTATAGGTTAATTATTTTAGTTATCAGAAAATGGTGCACTCATGTCAGAGTGGCTAATGCCTGAGAATTTTGGTATATTGGCTTTAAAACAACTACAATGATTAATAAATTACTGCAGATTTGTTTTTTTAATGCATTTAATTGAGGTCCAGTCAGTTATAAAAAATAATCATTAACCAGCCTTATTGTATTTCATTGCCTTGAGTGTATGGCTACACTGGTGTGAAGTTCTGTTTGTTGGCTTGTAGGGGTCATGTGAGCTCACATGCGCAAGGTGTGTGTGCATATGTGTGTTTGTATGCATATAGCCTGTTTATTTTGGCAGCTGTCTCTCTTTGCTTTTGAGTATCTGGAGGGAGGTGCCAGGACGGAAAGGGTTACGACAGAAAAAAGGACTTGAAAAAGAAGGGAGTGAGGGACTAGAGTGGTGACCTGGTGGGGGTAAAAGCTGGGATTGACTGTCTTAAGTAGAGGGGAGTTTGTCCGAGTGTGTAAATGTAAAAGTGTGTGTGCATGTGTGATTCATTACTCTCACTGAGGAAAATGAAAAGAAGCGTCTGGCCAGGGGCCCAGAGGGAGGAGAGAGAGAGACTCTCACAGAAAGTAGAGAGGGAAGCACATGCAGTTTGAATGAAGGCTCGTTTGTGAAAGAGTGCAAGAGGTTTGTTGGTTGTAGAGAGAATCGCAGGATGTTTAATCTAGGTTGAGCGTTACAGTGCATATAATCCAGGTCGAAGCGGACCACGCTTTGGCGTACTGTCCATAGTGAATGTATTTATCTGCCAGAACGCACTTGAATAAATTTGGAAAACTCAGCTCTGTGTTTCAAGTGTGAATGAGGACAGTAAAGGAGTCACACACACTCCATAATGAATAATGTTAATTTTCACAAAATCAGCCTGTATTTTCTTTTTAAATAGAGCTATTGTAGGTTCCCTTTTCAAGTAAATTGTTTTCACAGTTAAATAAATCCAAATAGACATAGTTGGGAATGATGATGCTGTGAAGTCTTACTGTCAGCCACTAAATGTATTATTTAACCATTTAACCGTTTTACAGCTGGGGTTAAAATGAATCTGTCATTTTTTTGTGGTAGAATTCTCAAACATGTCAGCTGTTTATAAAAAAAACAGAAAATGTCAAGAAGTATTAGACTGTTTGATACGAGCTGTTGAAGAAGGTCTATGCAGAATATGAGCTTTAGAAAGACATCTTCATGTCTTCCTGTTTGTGTCAATATTGTGGGCGAATGCATAAAATTGTCATTGATTTTATTCAGCTGCCACATTTCAGTTCTTGAATAATAAATGCTTATATTTGTATTTAATTAACTTTTGTGATTATACAATTTAATGCTAACGAACAGCTGTGAGTCTGAGTTGGTAATTATGGAGAAAACTGTCATAGAGCAGCATAAACAAGCTGTAATCATTTGAAGAAGAAATGTTATTGTTTCTTCATTTAGGTGTTAGTTTTAATATAATATACTTTTTTAAAATCAATCTCACCTGAAACTCTACTGTGCATTGGTCATTTTCATACACAAAGTTGAGCCGGCTTAACATACTCTCAGATGTCCAATTGATTTTCTGTGTGTGTTTGTGCAGATCAAGAGGTGGGAGACAGCAGCGGTGGCGGCGGCGTTGGAGCTCAGGGCTTCTCCATAAGAGCTTCTCCCAAGACCACCCCGCGGTGAATACATACACACTCACACACACACATCCCTCCCTCACCATTTACATTCCTCACTGGCCCCCCTCCTTCACCCATCCCCCTTTCTGCTTTTCCCTGTGCTGGCCCCTCGTCTCCCCTCTCTTCCTCTCACTTCTCACACACACACATGCACACTCTCTCCTTCGCTCTTACCCCTACAGGCAATTCTCGCTCTCTCAGCCAACGATAACTTGTGTTTTTGAAGGTGGTAACCATCCTTCAAATCCAGTTAGATGTTTTTTTTGTGGGTTTAATCACTCATGGATGGACAGTCTGATTTGCTGCATCTCCTCCATTTTGGAATATTTGCATGAATTTTTCAGGATGGGAATATTTATCATTCAAATAGATATTTGTATGTTTCTGCTACTTTGTGGGATGGGTGATTGCGCTTAATAAGGTTGGTAACAGTTTATATTTTTGTCTTATATTTAAAAAGCCTAATTTATTTATGAATTAGCTGGGAGTTATTTTAAATTGAAAATATTTTAGATAAATGTGCTGACAGTGCCACTGTTGACATTAGGTATTTTACTCAAATTAATTTCTAAAGTAAAATGTAATAAACCAAATTATATTTGACAATGACTCCAAAAAATCCTTTCACCAGGAAAACATTTTTTCCTGTTACTGTCTGTTTTTATTTACTTTTCCTCCACATCGTTCACCTCTCTGTCTGTCCTCTCCACTCTCTCCTGCTGTCCCTCATTTCCCCTCATTCACACTCAACAGATTGTTTCAGCACACACCAAGATTTATCGCATCAAGTCACTGCACTTCCCTCTTTCTGTCCGTCTCTCTCTGGTGCTTGTCTTCTTTCTTTCTCTCTCTCTCCCTGTCTTTTTCTCGCTCTCACACGCAGACAGAAAGCCTGGCCCCTTTTCATTAGAGGCCACTGTAACAACAAATTGATGTAGTTTTATAGCCAGCAGTGTCTATGTTTGTCTGACGTTTATGTTGGGTCGTTAATCTCCCTATTGACCTCTCTATCTCTCCTTTTCTGTCCATGCTCTCTCTCTCTCTCTCCCTTCATTCAGCTCTCCCATTGGTGGCCTGCAGATTCGCTATGACTCTTCGGGGTCGTTGCCGGGGCCAGGGCTGGGGTTGCTAGGGGCGGGGGGAGGCGGTGGGGAGACGGTGCCCCCGGTGGCCACCAGCATTGAGCAGCTCCTGGAGAGGCAGTGGAACGAAGGGCAGAGCTTCCTGCTACAGCAGGGAGCCCAAGGAGATGGTGAGAGGACACACACTGTGTGTCATTTAACATAATTTTGTGTGTTGATTAAATTTACAACTTTCTGTTCGTCTTGTCAGCGCAGAAAAAATATTTCAACCCCATAAACTCTGAGAAATGTTTATTTTATTTACAAAATTGAACCAGATTTGACTCAAAGTGAAGATTAATAGCCTGCCTCACAGAGTTACATTTCTTATCATCTTTTTCTAAGGTCTGTTTTGAGTTAATTGATCCATGTTTCTTTTCTCTTTCGGCTGTCACACAGACATGCTCCCTTTTTGTGGTTACTTTCTCACTTTATCTGTTATTGTTGCATCTGTCGATTTCTGTCAGTTATCTGACAATCATAACATCCCTTCAGGGATCAATAAAGTGAAAATGAGAAGGGGATGTGGTAGCCTAGTCGTTAGAAAGACCGTCCTTCAACTGGTTGATTCAGGTTTGAGTTCCTGTGTCTGCACTCCCTCCTCCTCTTTGTCGAGTTGTCCTTGAGCGCTGTGCTGAGTCTGTACAGGCAGCAGGGTCACTGTAGCTGATCTTGACCTCTGACTTTCCCATGGAGTATATCTGTCTAATCAGTCACTGGGTATGTGAGCATGAGGTGTGTGGAGGCAGAGCAATTACATGGATTTGCCCCAAGGAAGGAGCGGCCTTGTGAAAAATATCACCCTAACTCTGCTATATCCAGTGTTAACATCTCTACTGTTGGTAAAACCACTTCAAGCTGTGGTGACCACACAATGTTACAGGGTGGATTTTTTTTCTTTTCTTTTGGGGACTGCTAAATGGAAAGCACAGAATGTATTCACCAAGAAACAGAAATTGATGACACTTTAATCAGTCTGTGTTTTTCTTTCTTTTATCTCTCTCTGTGACTCCCTCAGTGGTGGGAATGTTGAAGTCCCTCCACCAGCTGCAGGAGGAGAACAGGAGGCTGGAGGAGCAGATCAAAACCCTGACCATGAAGAAAGAGAGACTGCAGCTTCTCAGCGCTCAGCTATCAGTGCCTTTCACACCCAGCACAACCTCCTCTGGTATATATACACACAAACCTAGATGGGTGAATAATATATAGTAAAATATTAAAAACTTCTGAGGTAATTTTGTGTTCCAGTAACACACAGTCAATCATCTAATGCTGTGAATTTTGTCCTGCAGATGTGAAAGGAGCCCAGCTTGGAGCCACTGACTCATCTTTGCCTGCCGCAGCTCAGGTAAACACACTGGAGTCCCTGTTTGAACTCTGTATCAGCTCATAGCTCAGCTTCATTGAAAGCATCAGTCTCTCCGTTTTCTGTCTCCGTCTGTCTACCAGGACAGTGCATCATGTGGCGGTCACAGCAGTAGTGGCTCGACCTCCTCACTCTCCACCCCTCCCTCCGTCTCTCAAAGCCCACCTCAACCACAGCTTAACGGGGTTGCCACTGTGGGGGCAGCCCCGGCTGGGCTGGGTGGTGTAACAGGATTGATGGGTGCTCTTGGCGCAGGGAGCACACTGGGTATGGGGGGAATCGTCGGAGCACTAAACGGTGTGATACAGACGCCAGCGGGCACCGGCAGCCCTCACACACACACTACAGGAGGAGCGACGGGCATCACGTTACCTGTCAATAACAAGTATGTCTCCACGAGTGTTTTCAAGCCTTTTGACATTTCTGAGCTACTAAAAACATCAGAATGTCCAGAATCAAGTTTGTCTTAGTTTAAGTTCCTCCTCTCCTCTTGTTTTTATTTTTGCTTCCGTGTTGGATTCTAGCAGCACAGCAACTAGTAAAAACAGGTGAGACAGATGTTGGTGCCACATTGCAGTGACTTGTAGCTGATTCCTTTATGTGTCAGGAAAAAACAATTTTTTTCATGTCATGTGTATTCATATTGTTCCTTCTTGTAGTTTATTGTAAAATAAAATTAGGCAGTTGTTTATGTGTGTTGCATTTCTGTCCATCTCCATAATTGTGTAATATTTTATTTTGTGTTGTGAATCTAGTGCTTACCTGCTGATAGTGACGCAGCCTCACTGTGAATGTGTTTTGTCTTATCAGCACTGCGCGGCTCGGCCTGCTGTCTGAGCAGCACAGGCTCCTCCTGCAGCAGCAGCATCAGCTTCAGCAGCTGCTGTCCTCACAGCCCTCAGCGGTACGACACACACATCAGCAGACATGTGATTACTCACCACTATCACACACAGTTAAACACACACAAAGACACTGAGCTACAATTTTCCTCTGGACAATTGTCTAAATTGCAGAGCTTATTAACTCTTTTTTTTCCTCTTTTTCTTCCCCTCCTTCCTGTCACTCTGTCTCTTCTTTGTCTTTTTACCTTGTTTCCTTTCTTGGTTGAAACCTCAACCTAATCCTCTATTTTTCCCTCTGCCATTTCTTCTTCCTCCTTATTTCTTTCTCATTGCTGCATCTTCTTCCTCTCCCTCTCTCTCTCTCTCTCTCTCTCTCTCTCTCTCCCTCCCTCTCTCCCCAGGAGCAGCAGCAGGTGTTGCTCTATCAACTGATGCAGCAGCAGCAGGACCTCCAGCAGCTGCAGTCCCTTTCCTCCTCTGCCCAGATTCCCTCCATCCCACTCTCCTCCGCTCAGCTGCCCATCAACAACCTGCTGCCCGGCGCCCAGAGCCAGGGCCAAGGCGCCATCACCGCCAACCCCTTTCTGGCGCTGCAGCATGCACACGCTGACACACACGGCTCAGGGGCGCAAAAGCCTCGGCTAGCTGAGAAAGCCGTGGGCGTCGCAGGGCAGGAGAAGACATGACGGCATATGCTCTTTTGTTTTTCTTTCCTTTTTTTTTATAAATATGCAGAGTTTTTGGGATCAGCCTGTTGGTCAACTTTGTCATTTAGTGATGAGAACATTGGCTGGAGAGATATTCTTTCCAGTACTGCAGTGAGCAGAAAACAAAAGCAAGAGTTGAGCTTTTTGGGTTTTTTTTCTGAGGTTACAACTTTGCTTCAGTTTCTATTTATTTCCATCAGTTTGAATAATTTCTAGTTCTTCCTGTTCTTTTTTTTAGTTCATAGATTTTTATTTAATGTTACTGGTAGTGACGAGTGTGTATTAGTATCCATATGTAGCACCAGAGGACAAGGTGTGTTACTTCTCTTCTCAACATGTGAGTTGACTAACAGGTCGACTTCCCAGAAACCTTCCCTTTAATTGTTTTCTTCTGCTCTGTCGTCATTGTGCTTCTTTTCCTCTCTCTCTCCTCTCATTTTTGTCATGGTCTGGTCTCTGCTGTTTTCACTCTCTCAGGGGCCTCAGAACACCAGAGTTGTGCACTACAAGCTGGCACACACAGAACTGCAAACATAAAAAAAATAGCAGAAATACATGAATATAAATAATACAGTTCCCTAACATAGGACATAACAGTAGCAGATGTATGTTTGACATCTGTCTCACGGCAGTCCCACAGGGAATATTGGGTGAGTCTTGTGAAAATATCCCACATGTTCTTGCTGCTGCCTTTCTCCCCGTGTGTGTGGATCCGTTAATGTCAGTGAGCCAAGCCTCGTACAGTCACCACAGAAGCCTTGCGTTTGACTGTCTCTTCACTGGGCCAGATAACAGAGGACTCACTCAGGAAAGTGAAACGTTAAAAATGGCAAGTTGAATGTTAAGAGAGATGCACTAATCCACATTGCACAGACTCACAAAGAGAAATCTTGCAGTTGGCTGTCAGCAAGTGGAAGTCATTACATTTCATCTTCCTGATTGAGCCCCCTGCTGCACCTACCTCTCGAGCAGGACCAGCCTATCAGGACCTAAAAGGCCGACAGCAGCGGCCATTTAAAAAACACACACACACAACAGTCAGGACTGGCCAATCAGGGTCCAAACCCAAGTGCCTGAGGCCAAGGGGGGAAGGTGGAATTTTGTTTTTCCGTTTTACATGTGTGTCACCCAGTCCAATTCTTCACCACGCTACTGGTAATTAAGCTGTGTTGCTAAGGCAACAGATTACAAAACACTTGGTCCGTCAGGCTGGATGTGCCGTCTCTTTAACAAAACTAGGAAATGTAATTCTGCTGCATTCTTAAATATCAAAGCCAACTTTGTGTTGTGCTTTTTATTTATCTGGAGGTTTTGTGTAATAAGATGGGCATAAGATGATATATTTTAAAAGCCCACTGGTTTTGCAATTTAACATCATTTTTGTACTACTGTGTAAAGTTTTTTTGTGTTATTCTCCATACAGTCTATTCTTGCTGTAAACCCTTTTAATGACTTGTACTCTGTGTCATGTGTTTGAAAGCTAGAAGCTACTTAATAGTGGGCTGATTGGGGAGGGGGCGTGGCTGTACATAGCTGTTTGTAGGGGAGGAGGAAGTGTGTCAGGGGGACATTGTGTGGCACAGTTTTTACCTCGTTAAGTGTACATAGACCTTTTTTCGTTGGCCGTTAGTGTACATAAGTGATTGTTATTGGCCGTGCTGGTTTGAAGGAAAGCCAATGAAGCCTCAGTTTGTGTGAGTGTGAATCTTTAGGACCAGACAATAAGGTTGACAGTGACTGGACACACAAAAGTATTAATTTATTTTTATATGTGCAGGGACATTGTGTTTCTTTTTTTAAGTTTTGCACCATTTTCTTGATGAGAACTCATTTTATACTCTGGGCACCATGTTTTTCATCTGTGCACACATTTCTTTGGATCAGTTTTGTACAAATGCGGGGGGGAAAAAATGAGGAAGGGGAGAAAATTCTTGATATTGTATTCCAAAACACAAAAATAAAGAAACACTCTGGATAAAATAAATACAGCGCTCGCTGTGTGTATCAGGGAAACCCACCAGCAGCTTTAAAGTGGATGCACGAATCTCCAAAATGACAGAGAAGCTTGACTTTCTGATGATTTTTGTCATTCAATTTTCAGTCAGAAAATACAGCAGATAACCTTAAAATTGTAATTTTTTTATCACCATTTTATCCTTTATATTTCAGCTAAAATCTGTTTGCACTAACAACAATGTACAAAAAATTAAAAATCACTCCTAAGACACACTTTGACAAGTTCCTAACTATACTAAACGTTTTATTTAAAAATGCATTTTTCCATGTATTAGCAGCAGGAAATACACATGTATCAATAAGGATATTTTTATTCAGGCTTACAGGTCATATTGTATTTATTTATCAGGTGCAATGCACATAAGAGCTGTGTAATTAATTATATAAAGTTTGTTTTCATATGACCTGTTAAAAGCTCACCATTGACAGTGACAGGAAATTTTAACGTGATGGTTACCAATGCTTATTTGATTGTAAATGAACTTCAATGGACACGAGGTAAAGTTTGTTAAAATGCGGTATAGTGGCTCACCTGCTTTATATTATGTACCATTATTTATGGAAGCTGTGGCAGCAGCAGGATATAATTCATTCAGTTACACAAAGGGGGAGTAAAATGAATAACCATCCAGCTAAGGAGGGCCAATAGAAACTGAACATCTTTAAATTTAAACAATGTGCTTCAAGCCTCCTGCCCTAACAAATATGCTCTCTCACACACACACACACCAAAGCTGATGACTTCCAGCTGCCAAGACACCAGTGTGTGTTGTAGAGGTGGGGGCACCATTCTGCTACATCTGCTTCTGCCCTGGTAATTAAAAGCTCACTTTCCTCCTGCACCCCTGCTCCCTCTGAAATGCCCCCTCCATCCTCCTGCTCACCCCCACCAGGAACAGGAGTTTTTACCCCCCCCCCTTCCACTGCATGCACACACACAATCTAACTTGCATTCAACAACACACCCCCTCCTTTTCCCCCCTCTTTACCCAAGCACTTGCTCACTCACCCCTCCTATTCCCAAATATCCCCCCTCCCTACAGTCACTATCAGCCCTGTCAATCAAACCCAGGCTGTTTAAACAGCACTCACACCCCTCCCGCCACCTCCACCCAGGACCCTCTCTTTTATAAGCCTCCACCATCAGTGCTGCGTCCCCTCTACTCCCTGTACTAACAGCACCACCCTACTTCACACACACACACACAGCAGAGCCACTGTGTCCATCATCGATTACACTTCCCCCCCAACTAACAAACACACACACACACACCAGAAACCCACTCCTACACCATGGGGTGGGAGGGCTTTAACAGCTGATGGAGGACCCCTGTGTGCTGCCTGATCAGGTGCCTGATCACAAAGTCAAAACATTACTAAGTCCTGGTGTTAGGAGACAGGAGATCTCTCTCTCTCCTACACAAACACACACACACAGAGCAGATAGCAGGCCAGCAGGAGGGTTAAGCCCTGGATGATTAGACAAATGTAGGGCAGATAGCTGCGGCTTCAGAAGCAGGCTGAGCTGCTGTCACTAAAGAATGCTGTGCCGCAATACAGATACCTGTGTCTGTCCGAGCGGGCTGTCCCAAAGTCGTCTTAAAATGACTCTTAGAATTGTGTGTAGCTGGTCAAAAGATGGTAAAACCACAGGAAGCTTTCCAGCCAACGTGTCGCAAAATAATCTGTGTTAAAATGTATTTTTAGATAAATATCACAGTCCTTTACTGATCAAAATAAGTCACACTTGAAGTTAAAACAGTCGATATAATTTTCACATATTAGGGTATTTCTTGCCACCGTTGTTCCCTTTCCTGTCATGCTTCAGCCGAGCAGAAATGAAAGCAAAACCATAAAAGAATTTCACCAAGTGCCACTAGTAATTCCTCCACAGGTTTAGGCATATGTTTGGTAATTCAGTTAAATTATTTAATTAGACCTCAGCCTCAAAGAGTGAGAGCAAAGACCAATAAAGCAGAGAGAGGCTCCAGTGCAATAAACCATTAGCAGGAGGGGAGGCAGCCACTGGTGTGTACAGTAATGCAGTGTAAATCATCACAGAGTGGCTGCCATTAGGAGACTTAATCCTGGCCAGAAACCTGCAGTCAGCTGCCAGGGGCCCTGATCCGGTGCCGAGTGGAACCAGATCCGGCAAACAGAGGTGTTTAGGGCAGGAGGAAGAAGAGGAGGAGGAAGGGCACATGTGAGTGAAGAGGGAACAGCTGAGGAGATTCCCAGTGTGCTTGTGTGTGTGTGTGTTTGTGCACGCTTGCCCCCCACAGGTCTCTCTCCTGTAGGATAATGGTGGTGAGGAGAAGCAGCAGGATTCAGCCTCATCCCTCTTCATTCTCAGACAGCTCGTATTCTGCTAAGTGACACTCCTCTGTCACCCCTGGTACAAACACACACACACACATACATATACAGCCTTTCCCAGAATCCCCTCTCTCTGCCTACCAGTTGGAAAAACAGCTCACAACAACATATATGAAAGGACTTAGTGGTAACCACAACAAAGCTGGATTAATGACAACATATATAATAAGCAATGCACCATTTAATCTTTTACTTAGGAAGGTAATGTTTATATAGCCCAAATTCACACACTCTGCAATGTGAAAGCATGCTTTACAGCCACCATTTACACTCAAAAGACACAAGAAACCAAACATGCTCTTCTACACAATTAGTGATGAATAACTGCAGCTGATGAAGAAGCACTCAACATATTAAATCATTACTGAACACTGGAGGGAAAATTCATCTTATATGTGCCTATAGAATAACTTATAGATAGAATGTGTTGGACAAATATTTTATAAAAATAATTAAAGTGGTAGCCTACATATTTACAGATTTAAAACTGTAAATTGTGTAAAAATTTCAAATATATATAATGGAGATAGTCCGATTAACCATAAACTTAATGAAAACCACCAAACCTCCCTTTTCTTTTAGTTGTGTGTGTGTGTGTGTACCATCCATCGATATTCAAACATTTACTGGGTTTCTTCTCTATAAAAATATAAAAGTAGGAATATTCTCATGTAGTAGCTATGTTTACTTTTTTAAAAAAATATCTATTAACATTGTAAAACTACTGACAGGCGTGTGCAGAAAACCTCAAACGTATCTATACAAAAATAATAAAACGTATTTTTTATCAGTAGTTCATATTCGAGGCTCCGTGCCGGGTTCAGGGCCAGTCTGCCGCAGGGCGCCTTCATACTTTGCGCAGCAGCGAGTCACCGTGACTCAGCGGAGTCTGCTCCGCTCAGCCGCCGCGCGCAGTGAAGAGCTGCCCGGGCAGAGACACGTCCCGCTCCCGCTGCCTGCGGCTTCTCCAACCGGAGGAAAGAAAGGAGCTCGAAAAGCCGCAGAGCAGCGAGGGGGGGGGACGTTCACCGTGCGCTAAATGAGCACATTAATTCAGCGGCGGAGGGGAGGGGATACGAATAAGCGATTTTCTGTTGTCTGCTTTTCCCCTTTTGAAAAGGGGGAAATGCAGCTCTGGCTGCGGCGCTGCGGGCTGCGGGTCCCGGTCTTAGTTCATGTCAGGCTCCGCGTTAAGCCTGGCGCATGTGGACATGTTAATTCAGCTTAAATTATAAACTAAATTACCAAACAATTTCCACACAGTTTATGAAATTATTACTATTATTTTTAGGAAAAACGCTGATTGTAAAAAAATATATATAATGTGCTTTTAGCAGACAATTAATTATAAAATATATGTATATATTTTTATCATAGCTACTTCTAATATTGTAATAAAACAATGGACCTGTAATGAGGTTTAATAATCTAAACTTGTTCCTCAGTCATGCTACAATATAATATTTGTCTCTAGTACTCAGATAGCTCAGCCTCCTGTCATGGCGACCTCCAGTCTGTTGTTTTGAAGCCCATCGACCACGGCTAACTGCAGAGAAGCCACATGACCCACACAGAACTGCACTAAATTATGTATAAATTCAATTACACTCATTTAGAAATCTCTTTTCCTTAGCAGTTGGCATGTTGCATTGACTTATAAACATCAGTGACACAAATTTGACAAAATAATATATTTATTTACCAAAATCCAGAAATTAACATGCTGATTTAAATGTGTGTCATGTAACCAGGGTAAGATTTTAATTTAATTTAATTTTAATCAGTGCCACAAATTAAAGAAATTTACACAACCTAAACACACACACACACACACACACACACACACTAAACAATAGACTTCCCTTCCATACCCTGGCAAATATAGCCCATAAGAGCCTATATTGTATTTCCTGTATTTACCATCACTGTAAATGGGCTCTGGGTGAAGAATGAAGCACTATTACAAGGACAGGTGGTGCTGGCAGAGATGAATGTAATCTTGTGGGGTTATAATGAATGTCACGGGATATAGATCTGAGATGAGATCTGGTTTGATCATCAGGTAAAAATAGATCAGTCACCGGCAGATCATTACTGATAATTACTTTCAAACGGTCTGCTATGTGTGAGTCTATATTATTAAATAATTCCAGCCCTGGTTATAGTGATGGCAGGCTGAGGGAAGTTCATGTGTCCATACATGATAATTAAGAGCAGAGGAGAGGCGTGTCATTAATTGTAGGTGAGAGATGTGCAGAAATCCTGTTCCTTGTGTGTGTGTGTGTGTGTGTGTGTGTGTGTGTGTGTGATAAGCTCAGAGGAAGTAAAGTCCCACACTTACAAAGACACCTATAGAGGCTGCCCTGGATGTGGTCTAAGTGCCTTGCTCAAGGACACTGCAGTATGCTAAACAAGAGACCCCTGTAGAGACTTGAAGCTAATTTCAGGTATTGAAATGTGAACGTCAGACAGTGAGGAGAAGTCCAACCACTGCTGCTGCAATCACGATAAATGAGCGAACAACAGGCATGTAAAGAGACCTGGGATTTCTCCAGCGGCAACAGCTGTTAAGTGGAATAGACCCAAGCTGCATAATGGTACAGGCTGGTGTGTGTGTGAGAGAGAGAGAGAGAGAGAGAGAGAGACCCAACTCCCTCCCCTCCACCTATCAGGAAGCTTCATTTATTATGCAGACTGGAGACCCTTGGGCTGGACGGAAGGCTTGTGTGTGTGTATGTGGATATAAGGGAAGGGGGTGTGTACATGGGACACACACACACATCATGCAGAAGGACACACACACAGCTGATTCTTTGCTGCCAAATAGTGAGAGCATGTGTGTGCACATAATTCTGCTAAAAAGCATTAATTCAATAAAATACAAATGTGAAGGAACAGGCTACAGAAGCTGCCATGTGTCTGTCTGCATTCACATCAGACCTCGCTGATGAACTCTTAATGCAGCTTAAGAAAAAAAAAACAAGCTGCAATGGTTTTAAATGGCGTTTTCTACAAAACACTAAAGCAGCTGTGAAGCTGTGGTCCATTCAAAGGACTATTTATTCTGACAAATACACATTTTTAGTGTGTGAACAGGAGCCATGAAAATTATCCGTTATTCAACGCAACTATTTTTCAAATATGGAGCTTTGGACCTCAGAGCTACACCACAAACACTAAACTTAAGTGCAGTCATACTTCACTATGCATAATATCTTATGTTATGTACAATAGAACTTCTTGTCCTGGTGACATTTGAATCAATCTGACACACACAGTTTAGAAAAAAAGTGTAGCTGAACTTTGTTTTTATTTCTCTCTCCGCTCATTAATCATCTCACGACCCTTCAGATTTAGGTGGTGACCCATTGAAGGGGGCACGGCCCACATGTTGGTTAGAGCTCGTGTAACCCTCCTAAAATGCATAAAGTAAACCGCACATTTACGAGACCCACTCCTCTGCCACTGATAAGTCAGGAACACTTAATTCTGTCCTAGTGTTACACTGTTAAGCCCAAGATTAGACTTGAACACAGTGTAACCGCATATCTTCTTCATGTCTGCACAGACACCCATTAGATCTGAGTTACATAGAGACAGGGCTCACAAATCTGCTCCGACACACTATACATGATTATTAACGAGACTAAAATAACTAAAATAAAAGTGTATTCCCCTAGCTTCTTTGTTTAAAAAAAAATATTAAGAGTAGTGTTCTCCATTAGTCTCCCTCATTCCAAACTGTTAACATGCATTAGTGGCACAATTATAAAAGCTGTGGTCTAATCTTTTAAAAGTCCCAGGGTAATGTTGGAAATGGCCAGAGGAGAGGAGGAGAGGGGGATGGAAGAGGGATAAAGGGAGGAAGGGGAGGAGAGAAACTCAATCTAAAGCACCAGGTGCACCTTTTGTCGACATAATCTCCCAGCCCTTGAGACCGCGCACACACACTGGCCAACATATACAGCCTTTCATACGTACACATGCTGCTTTTTTTTTCCAACCCTGGGATTTGAATCCTGGGTTGGCTCTGGTCATATGTAAAAGGGACTCTTGGGTCACGTGGGAAGCCACTACAGGGTTTTGTGGTGATTTAACCACACTTAGGTAAAAATAATCAATAGGACGAAAAACTTTTAATGATCAGAAATTAAGCTCAGACACAGTTTGTGTGTACGTGTGTATCAGGTGTCAGCTTAGTGTAACAAACAAAAATCTTTGTTCTCCTTTTACGATATTGTTGCACATGTAAACTATAATTTGGAAACCAATCCATATGTGTCAGTCAGGCTGCTGCAGCCGTACTTGTTCTGTATGACCAGAATAGCTGACGGAGGCTATATTTAGCACACTTCTGTCACTTGTCTAAACTGTTCTGCCTGCTGCTGATTTGTTATTTTTTTACATTTACATTATAGTGTCTTAAAAAGCATTCATTAGTACTTTGCAAATAGAAATGAAAAATAACAGATGCAGTGGTTGAAAACAATTAAAATGGCTACATCCAAACTTTCCTCAAGTAGCTGAGTTAATGTTCTGCTGCCAACAGGCTGTATTACTGTGTTCTGTTGTTTATATTATTATACCATGGTAGCTTTAATCAGCTGCAAAGTAGTAGAACAGGAAAACATATTTCCTCCAAAGTTAAGATAAAATAAGCATAAAACGTCATTGAACCTTGATCAGAAGGATAGATCTCTCTCTCTCTCTCTCTCTCTGTGTGTGTGTGTGTGTGTGTGCAGCCATTGTGAACCTGCAGACATGTATTGATGCCTGTCAATCAGTCTCTGATTCTGCACAGCGAGTGGAAAACAAAGGACTGTCTTCAGAACAGAAGACAGTGCTGTTGTGCACATACCAGCTTGAATCACTGAAAACCTTGGACTGTGCAAAAAAAAACACACACCCTTGAATAACATTACAGGGCCATGTTAATCAATGGCTCTTAGCACAGTGGATTTAAGCGGGCCTGGCGCCCCTTGTCCACAATCCCTCACCCATCATTCTTTAAGCTCGACCCCTAAACTCCTGTAAAGCCTCGAGAGGGGACGAAGCCAAGGACGGAGCAGGCTGCTCATTGTGAATTAATCTCTCTCTGCCTCTCTCTCTACTGCGAGAACAAACATCAAATATGGCCTCCTTATCAGGCCAGCCTCGCTCTATCTATCTATCGCCAATCAATATCTCCTTGCCCGTCTGTGTGTGCCGACGTGTCTGCATGTGTGTGTGTGTGTGTGAAACAAGTCTCAGGGGCTGCGCTAACTAAGGTCAAAGATCAGGTATAACCCTCCAGCATGGAATGACAGATGTGACCTGAGGAAAGCAAGATAAAAGAGAAGAAAATGCAAGACGACGGAGATTTCATACCAGTTGCATGTGTCCTAAACAACAGATGTGAAAAAGCAGTAGTTGTTATGATTGGATCTGTTGATTCTGACTTTGCCTGGAGGCAGATCAGCTTTACCTTGAACAATAGACTGAGAGCTTTGTTGGTCCATTTTTTATTTTTTGAAAATGCCACCAGCTAAACGAGCAACTGTGTGTATGAATGTCGCTCTCTATTAAATACTTCCTTCAGTCATGGGGAAGAGGAACAAATATCAAAAGGTGTTGGCTGCTTGTGCTTCCTGTTTGCTGTGTTAGTGAGAGAAGTGCCTTTGACAACACACACACACACAGTGGGATGCTGCATCTATGCTACATAGATGCATTTGATCTCCTGGATGAATGAAGGTGTGTATGCATTAAAAGGTGGGAGTTCCTGAGGTGATATTACACTGCTTCTATTCACCATGAAACAGCTCCATAAAGCTGCAAAATGCTGCCAGAGCTGCAGCAGGAGATAGATGGAGAAGGAGAGAGAGAGAGAGAGAGAGAGAGTGAGGGGGGCAATCCTTTGTTCTGTCAAGGACTTAACACAATCAGAGTGTACAGTGTGTCAGGAGCGCACAGGCATATATCAACTTCAATCTCTTTTTAATGAAAAATCCTGCCCTCTCTAATATGTGCAAATTAACCTCTTCTCCTCCCTTCCTCCCTCCCTCCCTCCTCCCTTCCTGCTGTCTCTCTCTCTCCCTTACAGAGGCCCCTCGACTCCCTCTCTCTCTCCGCCCTGTCCCTCTTCTTCCTCCGTTTTCCCCTCTTTTGCTTCACTCTCCCCAGTTTTTCCATCTCTGTCTGATTCAGAGGTGCAGGGCACCACCAGAGAGAGAGAGAGGGGCTCCTGCTTTCCATTAGCTTGTTGCTTTAGTCACCCAACCCCCACAGCAATTATCTAGATCAGTTAGTTGTTTAAAAAAAAAAAAAATTAAAAAAACTAAGCAGAAAAACAACCAAAGTCAGTGTCCAGCAGCAGCAGCAGCAGCATTAACATTCTCCCTCCATCCTCCTCCTCTGCTCTCTTTGCTTTTCATCTCCAACACACACTCACGCCAGATCATGCTATTACCCTGATTATCCTGATGAGCTGGTCAGATACTCGCCTTCTCATTCTGCCCATGCTGATTGTAATTTAGAAATTACACCTAATGAGGAATTTTTAAAAACACAGCGGCCACTCCGTGCTGCCAGCTCCACGCCGTTTCCCGGCTCTAATGGATTTCCTGGTATGGAATCCATTTTTTTCCTCACTCCCTCCTCCCTTTTGCCTAGCAGGGGGTCCAGCTATAGCCAGCACACCCCCCCCCCACCCCCACCCCTCCTTACCCCCCCAACTCCACTAATTGGGAGCGACTGGTTTTGGTGAAAAGAAGTCATAATCATTGTTTCTGCTGCTAATTTAAGTGGTTAAGTGTACAGCCTGTAGAATGAGGAAATAAGTAGGATTAAATTTACATTTTTAAAAATCTTAACAGCTAAAATGCAGGTTTCCTTTTTAGGATTTTGCTGGAGTTGAGCTCCATATGGCAGATTATACAAGATAAATACCCAAATGTAGGCAAAATAGATCAATCACACCTATCAGGTGAAATGTGCCTTTAAAAACCTCCACAATAAAAGCATGCATATACTCCTGTCTTTATCTTACAGAGGAATTTATGGTGGCAACCTGTCCTTCTAAGAGTTGCACAAACACCTGTATGATGTGTGATGAGTGTGTTTTAAGGGGTAATTCTCAGAAATGAGCAGGGGGGACACAAACACACACTCACACACAAGCATGCATGCAAATCAAAGCCATCAACAGCTTGTGATGAAGTGAGACGTCGTGGCATAAACAGAGTGTGTCGTTACCATGGAAGCCACTTTCACCTCACAGGCCGAGAGACAAAAAAAAAAAACACAAAGAGGAGGGAGTGACAGAAAAACAGTAACAGACAGACAGTGTTGAGCTCTTCTTCAGGAACATTTAAAAGCGCTTTCTGAGCGTTTTCACTTGTTTCCTTTCTCCCAGGGAAGACATGATTGTACAGTAAGAGTTCCAAAGGAAAGGGAAAAGTTCATTGAAAAGTTGTTTGATAGCTGGTTGAACATTCACAACTTTAATGAGCACATGACAGAGCTGCAGAAGCAGACAAACAGCAGCAACTGGAGGAGGTTTCTGGAGCCACATTGGTCCCCTTCCAGCCTTTAGCTTCCAACTACACGTCTTCTCATACCTGGCTATACAGGCCCAGTGTGTCTGCTCCCAGATGTGTTCATGTGATTTATTTTATTGTCACAACTGCCTTTCACACAACTGAACAGTCAGTGTTTAGTATAGTCTGGCTCCCATTTAGAGACGTCACCTTTAAGTTACACTTAAAGTGAGTCTTTTTTAGTCATCTATCAGTTTGTAATGACAGATTTTAACCCTTTGCAGTGCATGTTCCCATGGTTCGGTATCCTTGGCCATGATTTCTAATGATTCAAAATGACCAAGAACTGGAACAAATCCTTGTCTGTAATTATCTGCATAGTATTGAATGTCCACTCCACTGACCAGTTCATCATAATCAGGCCCTTTACAGGAAATTGAACCATGTCTTTCTTCCTGGTCGCTGGCCATCTGGGTGGAGAAGCACCCAGAAGAGTTTACTCCTGACTCCCCTCATTTGGCAGAGATTTTGATGACAAATCTCCTTCCTTTATACTTTATAAATGATTCATCTTATCCAAATGGAAACCTTTATCTGTGTAATCCTGCTCATTTCCTCTCTCTGAGATGTAACAGCAGGTTACATAACTTCTCTGAAGAGCAGCATGCAGATTGAAAAAGAAGAAATTAGCCGTGCCTTTAAAATGTTCCACCGGTGTGGAGGTTCAAAGAACAGAGAAAAATGTTCATCTCTACTCATGTTTTTTTTTTTAACTCCAGGTCACTGTGTTTGGTTGTCATTTCCTCACGCATCTTTTAAGTTAGGTTTTTTTATACCTGATTGCTGCTGAGTGAAAGAAGCAACTAGACTCCGTACCTTCTACGAAAAGGTCGGCCGAGTGTGGCCGTTGTAGCAATGCTAGCTTTGAAGGTTTGCCAGGGAGGCTACAGGAGGTAATCAGAGGAAAAATATGTCCTCTCCTCCTCCCCTTCTTTTAGACCTCCATTAGACCAGCCTGCGTCTGTCTGAGAAAATTGATTTTCTCCCTCCCCTCCTCCTCTCCTCTCCTGTTTCTCCTCTTTTTTTTTTCTTCTCAGGTTCCATTTGAGGCTTGTTCATCCACTCTCAAGAGCAGTTCTGCGAGACACAGACAGAAAGGAGAATAGTAGGCCACGAAAGGTTGTTCACACATAGTGTTAGCCCCCCTCCAACTGCAGCCACCAGGGCTCCAGCCTCATCTGCGTCATATGCAGAGGCCGACACTCTTTCTGCTTAATCCTTTCCCTTCCTCGGCTCTTTCCCCCCCTCTCCACTCTCAGAGCCAAGTCTTGGATCAATGCACCATTGATTTTCCTATCAATGAACATTAGTATGGATCAGACTGCTGCTTGCTCTGCCCTGCCCGAAATCTTCACACAGGCACGCTTGCACTCAAACATACAAAGATATACATACACAAAATGGATGATGTCACCGCTAAGGTGAAAACACACACACACAAGGACCAGCTGGATGCCACAAAAAGTGAAAAAACAGCAACAGGAGTGATGAAAGAGAGGTTTGAGTTGAATACACAGGAGCCAATCAATGAAAGGAGTGACAGAAAAGGTAGGAAATGAAATCAGACAGAGCAGAGTTGCTGTTCCTTGTAAAGGAAACACTCATTGGTCAACTGCCTGCTAGTCGATTCACTGCAGAATAATTCAGTCTGACTGGCAACCAGTCTGATAATAGCTGCTAATCATGACACTGAATGGATGCGTGCGCCTTATATACCTTTGGGTGTCTTTCCCTTTACCTCTCTCACACACACACACACACACGTCCCTGCCTCCTCTCTCACCCTGTAATGGGCTCTGAGTCAGGTGGAGATTGACACTTTTCTTTCTGCTGTGCTCCCTTTTGTGTCCAACATTGCATTCATTCCACACAGACCGCCGGTGGCCTTTTGGGGAGCACAGTTCTGCACACATCAGCTACATTTTGCATCACCAAACAATGAGCAGATGATTACCATCTTCAATTAGCTGCACGCACACAGAACAGTAAATATCTCCTATTTATTGTGTGGTTGCTGCAGCTTGGACTTGGGCGGTCAAGAAATAATTACAGGGACTGTTTTCTGAAGTATGTTTCACTTGTCACAGGGAGAATAAGAGGGCTGGGCAGACTGGCCATGATAGAACAAAGAAACATCCTTCTTTGGGAGGGTCTGCATGAAAGTTGATCCTCAGATAAGACCCCCTGTGCAAGGAAACTGGACAGCCTCAGGGCCGTCCTCTGCCCTGCCTGATTATAAAGCATTTTAATTTGGATTGCAGAGGACATTGGTGCCCAAGACAGAAAGGTGAAGCTTATATTTGGACACATAGGGGTGTTGGGGAACTTTTACATTGCAGGTTCTTTTGACAACAATCCCTTTATTATAGGCTACTGACTTGTTATCATGTCAGACTTCTGCTGCAGCCAGTATCAGTCTGGCCTTGGTTAAATGCCTGTGTTTCCCACAGATTGTGCTGAAAGAAATTCGCTTGTGTAACCACTTTTTGGGCTTGGCCCCAACCCCCATTTCATTCCTGCTGGACCCACCAGCACAGGCAGCTATGAGAATGAAGAGAGTACAAAGCAGGTGAAAACAGGAATATTCATAGATTTCATTGCTGGGTGTAATTTTCTGGATCAGGAGGTGATGGGGAGGGCAACAAGTCAGCCAAGACTATAACCTCTCTAACCACAAAGTTCAATTACTCACTTAACTCTCTTTGATCCAGACCCCCACCTCTGATTGAAGCTTTATCATGTGGACTGGTTGAAATGCAGCCATTCAACAGTTACACACAGGTCAGTGCAGCCCTGACACATGCTTGTCTAATAAGAATTTCATATGGATACACTGAAAACTTTCACACTGTTTCTCAGAATTCACATGAGACCAGAGGGGCTTGTTTCAGGGCATAATGTTGCCTATAAAACACAAACATGTTGGAGCAACTTTAGATCCGAGCAGCCTGCTCTGCTGCACAGCCAGCAGCGGGATAAACATGGCGGGTCCACCCTGACAAATGTGCCGCGTTTCATTCATTTTCTAAACTGTAGATTTGAATCGAGACACGGCAAACTGTGGTTAAACCACCTCCTCGGTTTGTGTGACGTGTCTGTCCGGTTCACAGTGTAGGCTAAAAGTTCCGCGCCGAACCGGGGGCCGAGCCGTATGTGTGAGCCGCCACAGAGTTTACCGAGAGCGGCCACAGCAGCAGCGAGCAGCCGGGCAGGAAGCTGCTTTTCACCGGCAGGCAGGAGGAGGAACAGCTGCCCCTACCGGCTCCTCTGACGTTTATATGTAACCCAGGACGTGAGATAACAGATTATTTATAATATAAGATAAATATATATATATAGTTTAAATTATGTAAGAATTTGTTTATTTTTCAGCCTGTTTTTAAAAAAAATATTTTAATATTCTGGAAACGATATTCAGGGTATTTAAGCAAACATTAAACTTATCCAAATAGCAACTCAATAATAATAATAATAATAATAATAATAATAATAATAATAATAATAAAAATTTATAATAGTAGTGATAATAATAATAAATTATAATGGTAGTAGTAATAATACATTATAATAATAATTTGTAGTTTTTATGGTTAATTATTTGGCAATACGTTTTCATATATTTTAATATAGTTGCATGATGGTGAACCGCGGGTTATTTAATCTTACGTCAGATGATATTTGCATTTAATACCCCTACATGGTCTGCTATGTTATTGTGAAAGGCAAGAATAGTGCAATTGCAATCAGACGGAAACTTGTATTGTTGCACACACACACACACACACGGATCTCCAGAGGGGCGATACAAACTTATTCTAGGGAAGTGATACAAAATCACTGCAGAGCTGTAGTCACTGTTACATGTGGGGCGTTTAGCTCCTGTTTTCTAACCAGTGACGTTACCGGGGCCCTACGTCATATGTATTTTGTTGATGGTGGTGAATCAGAGCAGTATGCGCTCTGATTGAGGTGAACGTTAGACATTCAAATTTCCATATATGTCCTGTCACAAGGGACACACACACACAGACACACAGCCTCCCTCTCCCTTTGTTCCCCTCCGATGATTCCCTATAAGCTCCCCACAGGACAGAGGGAGAGAGAGGGAGGGAGGGAGAGAGGGAGAGAGAGAGAGAGACACCACACCACTGCCACCCAGCGGCCGCATTGGCGCGCGTGACCGTGCGCGCGTGCTCTTTGTTCGCCCAACGAATTTCCCTCCATTAAAATAGAAAGAGAGAGAAAAAAAAGCCATGGGCGCCTTTACGTCTTATTTCGCATGCACGTTCACGTATACCACAATTTACTCGGGCACGAGTTTGCGCCCTCCCTGCTGAAGTGTCCTTGAGCAAGACACTGACCCCACGCTGACCTGTGCGGAGAAAAAGGGGGTGGTGGTAGTGGTGGTGGTGGTGGATTCTGTGCTCCGGTGATTATCATATTATCATCAGAAGGGTGCATCCGCGTCTCTGTCTCTCTCTCTTATTTCTTCTCGCCGCCGCATCTGACGGATTACACATCAGAATGATTCAATAAAGAGCAGAATATGTATAGGCTCTGCAGGACAGTAATTGAATTAGCTCCATATATAACCCTGTTAATGAGGTACTTAACAGAGACACGTTAATTACAGATTCTATATGGCCCTGCTTATTATTTCTGCAGGGCATCCTTCCCTCATTGCCTCTTTAAGTGGGATTAATCAATCATATTTCTCTCGCATTTCATTTATCTGCTGATGCATTCTGTTTATGTGTTTATTTACTGCTCAATATTTATTATTATTATTTTTAAAGACACAGATTGCAGAGGGGGAGTGTTTCTTTTCCAACAGGGGGCAGAGTCACTCTGCAAAAAATCTCTATTTGCTTTGTCACGTACACACACACACACACACACACAGGTTTGCATGCGCACACTCCACTCGATATCGTCAGGATCTGTTGTTTTTCTCTGCAAGCAATTTTCACCTCATACCCAGCTGCCTTAAAAAATGACCTTTAAATGGGCTCACTCAGTTCTGAGAGCTGCCTGTTGGCTGTTTGTTTGTTTAACAAATCAACTCTGAGAAACCAGATCAGAGGCGCGCAGATTGGTTCCAGTGTCTGAAGCTGAGAATGTGGCACGTTTAACTGCACGCTGCAAAGCCTGAACACACACAGCATCTCTGACAAAGTTTTCTTTTCCTGATGAAGTGATGCAGTGTTGGTGTTTGAGATTAGTTTGGAGCTGAATAATAATATGGATCAGTCCCTTTTTTTTCCTCCTCATTGTCACACTGAGGTTCTGACCTCCAGAGCCGCTGGTTTCATGCTCCTGCACTGTGCTTAATAAAGTTCTAATTAAAGTATAATATGGTTGTTTGGAGCTCAGAGGGAAAAAAATTCGACGAATCAGCTTGTGTGATCAATGTATTTGTTGCACAGGTTCGCATTAAATTTTATTATTTCATTATTTTTCATATACCTGCAAGTGAAAACTAATCATGTGATTCATTAAAAGTTCCTTTTTTTATTGAAGCTGTTGTTGGGGATGCTCATGTTTCATGTTTAAATGAATTGTAGCAACATTTGCAGAACCCTCCATGCTCATCTTATTTTGAAAGTTGAATTTATGCATTTTTTTGCAATTGTACGTCACAAAAAAAGTAGAAATGAGAACACTATAATAATTGTAACTGTTAACATCAGTCAGATCTGTTTAATTATTACTTTAAAACGTTTCTTTTTAAAGTCTCCTCTGGTAACACAATCATCCAGGAGTGTAGCTCTACAACAACCACTGTAACTCCTTCATGTGTAAAGTCCACACGAACCATTGTCTGCTTTGGATTTTACAGCTGTGGAAGAAAAGAAAGACAAATATTGACCTGACATACAGAAACAGGCCTGAATGACAGCTTGTTGTGTCAACCCCTCACAGGCATCAGATGTTTAATGTATTTAATGAAACTCATTTTAAAGCAGGACCTATGTGCTCATTCTCAGCTACTTCTCCCACAATATGGTTTTATAAATGTTTTTCCTTCTACATCTTCAGAGCTCGGTTTTTCCTTGAAGGCATGTTATCAGGATGAAAAGACAATGGAAACTGTAGAATTATTCCCACAAAGCAAAGGAGCAGGATGAATGAAGCTTAACAGACAGAATCGATCGTGTCTTTATATATTTTAGCCGTCCATTTTATTAGATCAGCTTTAACTCACATACCTCAGACAACTCAAAGTTGAAGGTTATTGATCATTAGATTCTTTCAGGTCACAGTTTGGACTAAGTCTTTCCGCAGCTCAGAGATTTTTAAATTCTTAAGTTGCTCAGTGGCTGTCTGTCCAGCGAATGACTCCACTATAACAAAACAGCATGTGATGCGCAGCCTGGTTTATTGATAACAGAAAACAAGTTTAAGTTGAATTCAATCTTTCTAAATTTTTACAAAAATAACACTGTGAACCCACAGCTGCTGCTCATATGATGAACAGACCAGAACCACTGTGACTGTGTGTAAAACCTGTTCATTCATGCACTCATTTTTGAACCAGACTTTTATTTTGAAGGAATTCTTGCTTTAGTTTTTGATGATATAATGTAAATGAGTGTGTGCATGCTGTTCTGACGTCAGGCTCATTTACATGTAAAACAAAATATGTAGTGGGAGCCCACGTCGCGATGAGAGACATATCTTGGAGGAAAAACACGACAGCAGGGAGAGAGTGAAGGCTAATCTATTTCACAACCCGACCCGCAGCCAGAATGGACTTTGGACAAAGCGCGGAGTCAGAGGTCACTCCGATAGCTGCAGCGTGTGTGGCCGCGCAGGAGCGCGCACTCCTAATGAACGAGAGGCGGACGGTGATGTCACTGATGTAGCCTGAAATCAGTGCGTGTAAAAAGCATGACAGACATTTGAAAACAATAAACACTGTTTAACCCGTTCATTGCCGCACTGGTAAAGATCGATCACACAGATGGGATGCTGTGATCAAACCATATACGCGAATGTTTGTCTGAGAGATCCGCTTGATTTTTAACTCGCTAAACAGGTATTTATCTCTAAGGGAAATATGTGCCAATCAGCATGTGACCAAAGAGACACGTGTTCTTTATTTTCCCTGATAGTTCAGCCGATCGATTATGATGTATAATCCAGACTGCAGTTATCATGAAGAGAAAACTCTCTGTCATGGGGTTTCAAGTACGGAGCGCGTTACGCACCGATGAAACATATTTCAGTCTGTAACAGAAATTTAAAAGTGACCTATTTACTGCTCACCTCATGACTGCCTCATGGCAGGGGAGTTCCCCGTGCACGCAGAGGACAAACAGCACAATCATGCGTAATAAAAACATGTTAATATAAGCACGGTGGAGTGGTGCAGACAAACTCAACAGGATGATTTGAGGCTGCTTGAAGGGTCCAGATTTTAGGGTTCTTTCTCATAATCTTAACCTCTCATCTGCTTATTCTAATCTGCATGAACAGATTTAATTTGGTAAATCAGATTTTTGCTGGTGTCATCAATGAAAACCAAAAAACAAACAAGTCTCCAATATGTTCAATAGGCTAAAAGTGCATATGTAGGCTAATGCTCAGTAAATGACACAATAGTGGAGCTGCTGCTGCCTTCACGGCACAAATTCTAAACATCTCATCTGTCACAGGGCAGCTTTTATCACAGCACAACTGTGGGACTCATGGCACACAGACTGAGGCTTTACTTTACACAAATAGAACAGAAAATTTGGACTCTTATTGGATATAAGAGCCCATGATGTCACGTCATATATGCAGCTGTGTTCAGGTTAAGAGTCATTAACAGATGAGGACCATGGAAGCACATCAGAGGTCACTTTTGTGTATTTATTTTATAATAATGCAGATAAAAGTGAAAACTGCACGCATCAAGTCCTCCTCAGAATTTGTGTGGTCCCTTTTTTGGGTCCGAGATCCACTTTGAAACCCGTTTGTTTTATTTGTCTGATGTGACATTCAGTAATATAACTTCTGGTGGATCCACAGTGATCTGCAGCCTCAGTGGGCTTCTCTCTCTCCCTCTCTCTCTCTGGAATCGCCTCGGTTCGTCTCGCAGCCGTCTGCTTCTCCACACGCTGCGTCAGCTGATCCGTCACGTGGTGTGGTGTCGTGGGTCACCCCTTTTGCAAAATGGAGTTGTCTGAGTCTGTGCAGAGAGGGCTGCAGTCTCTGGCCGACCCGTCCGCCTTCGATCAGAGCAGCTTTCAGGTGCTGCTCGACGTGTCTTTCCGGAGTCTGCTCTCCTCTCACGGAGACCCCGCAGTGCTCGGTGAGCTGCCGCCTCTCTCCTCCTCCACGCCGCCGCTTTTGTCTCCACCGCTGCTTCCGGTTTCTCTCCGTGTGGATGTTTGACGCTGCTTGGCTCGATGTTTGTGGATTTTTAGGCTGCCGCGACGTACTCTGACTAATCTGGGTTTAAGTTATGATCTGTAATGAGGCGAAGCGGCTGAGCAGATATCCGCCTATCAGCTGCGTTAGCGCGGTCTCAGCCGTGTCTTCCGCCTGCTTTGCATTCAGCAGCAGTCACACAATCACACGGACGGCTCGGGATGCCTTTTGTCATTTAAACCCCACACAGCACACCAGAAAGACGATGTTCGACTATTCCAGTCAGTGTTCGTGGGACCTGATCATAGATACACATCGGAGTGTTCGCTTTAGCAGACCCGTGAACGCAGCAGCGCGCTCTGCGTCGTTATTGGATTGAAGCTGTAAAATATGCAAAATGACAGCAAACTTGGCTACTTTACGGACTCCCTCTCTGTCATGGCTGCTTCAGCTGATTCCACACACCATGTGTTGTCCAACTTCTGCAGCATTCCAGCTCATTTAATGGCAGAATTATTTAGAAAGTGAAGTGTTCACCAGACAAACAAACAAAGGACCCCTGGCTGATGCAGCTGAGGGGCCCATTCACATGCAAATCGTCATTGATTTCCATTCTGCGCGTCAATCTGGAGAGCCCGAGTATATGGATCGCAAACAGACCGTTCATTCACACTGGTCATACGAGTCTGTTCCATCATAACTACAGGGTGGCATCCTCCTCTTCATTCTACCATATTTTTTTATGGTTACAGATCAACCGGAACTGAAACGGATCGACCAAATCCTGCTGAAGCAGACTCACACTGCAGCGGTCACTTTCGTACTGGAGGCTGTCAAACACAACGCTGACAGGTCAACGATAAGGTGAGGCTGTCACTACACACGTGATCGTGGAGAGCTTCTAGTGTAGAAATTACTGAACATGTGCGTATTTCCAATCACCACGCGAGCCACTGAAGGTACCACGAAGTTATGATTGCAGCAGTAAATTAAATGTTAGTTTCGTTTTGAAGAGAGCGTCGATGTTGCATTAAAAACCACCAACGGCAGCAGGAGGTCTCGGTGCTTTTATTAAACCCCAGTGTGGTTTGGTTGTGTTGCATGCATGTCTGAGATGTGCAGGCCAGCTGTCTGTGTGTGCACAGCACTCTCCATTACAACTGCACTTGTATAAGCTATGCTTCTATTTTTATTTTGTATTTTTTTGTCTTTTCTTGTTGAAGACTGAGCCACAGAAATCATTCAAGCTTGTGACATTTGGATCAGTTTCTTATTATTTTAGTAGGTTATTCAGAATATTTCTCACAGCTGCCCTTAAAAAATTGCTTTTATTTGTTATTGTCTTTTAAAAATCAGAAACTCTGATCCTTATGGAGATGCCTTTGTAACATCACAGCTACAGATGAGCTTCTTTTGGAAACATTCATTTTTATTCCACCTAAAAATTCAGCTTTTTGATCTACATTCTAAAACTCATTTTGTTTGCATGCGCACGAAGTAAACCTCATCAATCTGTGTGTGACTAAATCTGAGGTATCATCTCTTTTGTTGTGGGGGAAAAAAGACATGGTTTCAGTTAGAAAGCAAGAAAAAAGTGCACTCAGCTGCTCACTGAGGTGTTGTTTCCTCCCTGCAGCTCCAGCCTGGAGGAGCTCACCTTCAGTGCAGACAGAATAGAAATATTCTACAGCACATATCAGGTACAGTTTTTGACTGAGTCCTTT
>NC_041040.1:5273487-5303763 GCF_900634625.1 Parambassis ranga | reverse complement strand
ACCAACCGTGAACTCTCCGGCGCTATGTGGCGAGCTTCGACGTGGAGAACACGACAAAGGGCGACTCTGGACGCTATCGCTGCCTCGCGCAATCAGAGCGAGGTGTGGGTGTGTCTTCCTATGCTGACCTCACAGTCAAACGTGAGTATAAGGGATGAGGGAACATGCTAACATGCTAACACACTTCTGCTAATGTTCCGTGAGATCATGATGCTACGTTAGCTTAGCTGCTGTCTGACTGTTAGTCTGACACAAGATGGAGGTGACAGGACGTCAGCCTGATCAATCTATCAGGGAGGGATTATTGATCAAAATGTTTTGGAACAAAAACAATTAACCATCAGTCAGGGACCATCAGTCCCTGCAAGGAAATTGTCTCTCTCTCTCTCTCACTCTCACCCCCCCTCTCTCTCTTTGTCTCTCCCTCCCTCTCTCTCTGTGTGTCTCTGTCTCTCCCCCCTCCCTCTCTCTCCCCCTCCTCTCTCTCTCTCTGTCTCTCTCTCCCCCCTCACTCTTTCTCTGTCTGCCTGTCTCTGTCTCTCCCTCCCTCTCTCTCTCTCTGTCTCTCTCTGTCTCTCTCTGTGTCACTGTCTCTCCCCCCTCCCTCTCTCTCTCACCGTGTCTCCCCCCTCCCTCCCTCCCTCTCTCTCTCTGCCTCCCTCTCTCTCGCTGTCTCTCTGTGTCTCTGTCTCCCTCCCTCTTTCTGTCTCTCTGTCTCTCTCTGTGTCACTGTCTCTCCCCCTCCCTCTCTCTCTCTGTCTCTCTGTCTCTCTCTGTGTCACTGTCTCTCCCCCTCCCTCTCTCTCGCTGTCTCTCTGTCTCTGTCTCTCCCCCCCCCCTCTCTCTCTCTCTGTCTCTCTCTGTGTCTCTGTCTCTCCCCCTCCCTCTCTCTCTCTGTCTCTGTCTCTCCCCCGTCCCTCTCTCTCTCTCTCTGCCCCCCCCTCTCTCTCTCTGTCTCTGTCTCTCTCCCTCTCTCTCTCTCTCTCTCTGTCTCTCCCCCCCTCCCTCTCTCTCTCTGTGTCTCTGTCCCCCCGCTCTCTCTCTCTCTGTCTCTGTCTCTCCCCCTCCCTCTCTCTCTCTGTCTCTGTCTCTCCCCCGTCCCTCTCTCTCTCTCTCTCTCTCTGTCTCCCCCCCCCCTCTCTCTCTGTCTCTGTCTCTCCCCCGTCCCTCTCTCTCTCTCTCTCTGTCTCTCCCCATCCCCTCTCTCTCTCTCTCTCTCTCTCTCTCTGTCTCTGCCCCCCCTCCCCCTCCCTCTCTCTCTCTCTCTGTCTCTCCCCCTCCCTCTCTCTCTGTGTGTCTCTGTCCCCCCCGCTCTCTCTCTCTGTGTCTCTGCCCCCCCTCTCTGTCTCTCTCTGTCTCTCCCCTCCCTCTCTCTCTCTGTCTCTGTCTCCCCCCTCCCTCTCTCTCTGTGTCTCTGTCTCCCCCCCTCCCCCTCTCTCTCTGTCTCTCTCTGTCTCCCCCCCCTCCTCTCTCTCTGTGTCTCCCTCTTGTTTTAGATCAAAGCTGCAGTTTGTCATATTTTTTATTTTAATGACTCCATCGTCAAACGAGGAACGGTTTTCTAAAGCTCCTCACCTCATTACTGTGCTGTGAGTGTGTGTTGCGGTGTGTGTTGCAGTGTGTGTGTAGGGTTAAAGGAGAGCCTCATTAGAAAGTCAGTTTGCCGCTTAAAAAGGGAGAATCGGCGGCGTTTTGTCAAAGAGTGTCTGTGTTTCTGTGAAGATGAATCACTCCAAAGTAAAAGCCTCTTTTTCCTGTTTCAGCCTGTCACACTGTTAGCTAGCTGCTAACACACACACACTCGTGCAGGTGCGCAGCGTGTTAATGATGACTCGTTAAACGGAGCGTGTTCTGTGTGACAGAGCCGTCAGCCAGCTCTCAAACTTTGCTTTCATGTGTTGCTGCTGAGGAGCATTCTGGGTATTTTCCCCTCCCATGATGTCGATCTGTTCCGAGACATACACGGGGCCAGTGTGTGAGATTCAGTGCCTCCTAGTGGTGGGTGGGATTATGATCCGCCTGATGGCAGTTCTGGGAAAAGTTGAGCGAGTTGTACTCAGTGAGGGAGGGAGAACCCTGAAGAGCTCCTGAACCTGACAGACCCAGGAGGAGCTAGACAGGCTCTTGGGCAGTGGATGGAGGCTGGATGAAGTTGTTGCTGGTGACGTAGAGGTTTGATCCTCCATGCTGCTCCTGTTTACCACCCTGGAGGTGGATGGATGGAGGTTGATCCTTTATGAGGTTCTGGTATAAATAAAAGGGTTAATTGATCTGTAAAGGCTTGTATTGGTCTGTGATCTGATCTGTCTGAGGTTCCATCTTCAGTTCGGACAGATCAGATCACAAAGGGTTAATTGATCTGTAAAGTCTTGTATTGATCTGTGATCTGATCTGTCTGAGGTTCCATCTTTAGCTCGGCTGTATTCATTCAGTGTGACGAGTTACTGTAGTCAAAGCTGGGATTGGTGTTTATTGCAGGCATTAGGTGCTGAACACTTTAACCCCTTCTTGCCCAGGTCAGGTCTACTTTGGGGAACACACAAACAGCTCAGTGTTGTCAGACAGGAAGCAGGTGCTGGACTGATGCTGTAGCTGTTGGCTGGTGTCGGTGGATGTGAGGAGGGAGCAGATCAGACTGATATCAATCACAGCAGAGTTGATCAATGCAGGGATCAAGTTCTCACACACACTCATCTGTGTGTGTGTCAGCTCGATGCATCTGATCTGTCTGCAAACACACACGGTGACAGGTGAGGTGTTTGCTGGTCACATGATCCGACAGATATCCCCACAATCCCCGGTGGTGAAACTCCTGATTGAACTGTCACTCAGAGAGTGTGTCTGCATTATCTCACACACACACATTAACCTGGACATGATACACACTTCATCATGCATGTATCCCCCCTACGTGTGTGTGCATTCTAACTGTCTTTATGAGGACATGAGCAGAGGGAGGACGGAGCCAGGACGATGTGGGGTCAGACCCTACGAGACGGTCAGGGTGAAGGGAGCAAAGGTAGTGTGTGTGTGTGTGTGTGTGTGTGTTTGTGTGTGTGCGTGGGTGTCTGTGTGCATGCGTGTGTGTGTTAGATGAAGTGGGTCAGGAGGAAGTAGAGCAGCTCCACCGGGGATTCTGGGTAATAGAATCCAGGTCTGCTGTTATTCGCCGAAGGTCACGAATATTAATTAACTCGTTAACTCCTTCCTCCCTCGTTAAGAGTTGACTGTGTGTGAAACCTGATCCTGGTTCTTGTGATCCCTCAGAGCCCCCGGTGCCCATCGCCCCTCCTCAGTTGACAGCAGTGGGTGCCACCTACCTGTGGATTCAGCTCAATGCCAACTCCATCAACGGAGACGGGCCGATCATCGAGAGAGAGGTGACGCTGCTCTGTCCGTCTGCCGGGGGTTCTGGTTTTCCATGAGAAGGTTCTGGCTCTCTGTGAAGGTTTTAAACTGTCGTTTGTTCCCAGGTGGAGTACCGCACCATGTCGGGCATGTTGATCGACACCACGCCTGTCGATAAACCCACTCACAAAATCGGACACCTGGACCCTGACACAGAGTACGAGATCAGCGTACTGCTCACCAGACCCCTGGAGGGAGGCACGGGAAGCCCCGGACCTCCTCTCAGAGCCAAGACCAAGTGTGCAGGTGAGTCAGCCTCTGGTCACATGATCACCAGCTGCAGGGATGCTACAGGATGTTTTGTCCTTGTCATATAAAGGCAGCCTCCTTTACTGTAATGGCTGCTAGCAGCCAGTGGCTAACTGCTAGGCTGCACTCATTAGGAGGTTAATGGGGCAGTCATTAGCGTGCCGGGGTTAGCTGCGTTAGCACTGAGCTCATCAGGTGGCTAATGGTTAACAGTGAGGTCATTAAGGTAGCGAGCTTCGTTAGCGCCACACTCATTAACTCCTAATGGCTACAGTATACACATCAGCATGGCATGCTAGCTGTTTATCTCTTGAGTGAATACACATACACAGACCGGGTGAGCATCAGTGTGTGTGTGTGTGAAAACAACAAATGGAATGTGATTAGCAATTAGCACGCTAATTACTCAGGTGCTGCAGCTCCTCACAATCTGTTTGCTTCCACACACACACACATTATTATTATTTTCATTACTATTAGTAGGAGTACTGTGTGTGTGTGTGTGTGTCCTATCAGGGAGGTTTTGTGGCCTCGTTCACAGTTGTGCAGCTCCCAGGAGTCTCTGATGAAGAAGAGCATGTTCTCCTGTAGGTTCTCGGAGGATCGAGGATTGTCTCACTGCAACTTTATTTAAAACAGCTGCAACTTAACGTAAAAACAATACATGAAATAATATATCAGAACACATATGTTCATATAATCAAAATACAGTAAGATGAAAAGAAATAAAATAGAATAGAATAAATCAAATCAGGTCAGATGTTCAATGTGAACAAGAGCGTTTTAAGAGGAGGTCTGTCTAACGTACAGGGTTGGGTCCTTCCAGAGTCTTAGCTCTCATTGGGGAGATGTTTAGCTCCTAGTGGCACACGGTCAGTTTGAAGTGGTGACAGGGTTCCAGTTTGTTTCTTATAAAGCTCTGGTGATGCTGAAGAAATGTTTGAGGGACTGTCACTGGGGGTCCTGTTGACGGAGGTTTAAGGGACCTGGTGGAAAGTTCTAGTGCTTTAAATCAGGATGGGATTCAGAGTTGTGTTTATTGCCATGTAAAGGTGCTGGGTTGGTGCCCTCCTACGGCCCCCTCCACATCTCCTGGTGTACTGGCCCGTCCCCTGGTGTACCGGCCTGTCTCCTGGTGTCTCCTCCATGCTCTGGACACTGTGCTGACAGACACAGCAAACCTTCTTGCCACAGCTCTCAGTGATGGGCCATCCTGGATGAGCTGCACTACCTGAGCAGCTTCTGTGGTTGTAGACATGCCTCGTGCTGCCTCTAGGGCTGAGAGCACTGACAAAATGCAGAAGTGATCAAACATCAGGCAGAAAGGATGAGAACAGAAAACTGGTCTGTGGTCAGCACCTGCAGAACATCTCCTTTATAGGGTCTTGATCATTGCCTCTCATTTCCACCTGTTGTCTGTTCCAGCAGCTGGAACTGATCCACAGTCAGTGTTGATCCTAATTGGACAGGCTGATTTCACAGCAGTGTGACTGACTTGGAGGTACAATGTGTTCTTTAAGTGTTCCCTTTATGTTCTGAGCAGTGTATATTAACATGATTACCATAACAGAGGGGAAAGTGCAGAGACCTGAGAATCCGTTCTCACGGTGCTTAGGCGGTGACAAGCTTCTGTGGTTCCTGAAAGGTTTTACTGGTCCTTTCATTTTGGGGTGGTCAAAGAGATTCACAGGCCTGCCACAGAGTCCATGAGGTCCTGGGTTTTGTGGTTCTTGGTTAGTCCTTGATGAGATGGTTCACAGAACTGAAGGGACCAGAGGTTCATGAGGTCTTTCTGAAGGTTCTTCTGTTCTTGGTAAGTTGATGTTGTGTTAGATGTGAGGGGCTGATGTGAGTCTGTGCAGGTTCCAGTGGTTCTCTGTGAGGCTGTGTGTGTGTCTGTGTGTGTGTCTGTGTGTGTGTGTGTGATAACCTCCAGCCCTCTGCAACTGGCAGCAGATTTTAAGAAGCTCCTCTGAGATCATCAGCAGGAAACATGAGAAACAAAAGACATGTTAAAAGATGAGTGTGTGTGTGACTGACAGCTCAGACACACACACACACACACACACACACACACACTCAGTGTGATGATGTTCGCTCTGATAACACTCATCTGTCTTCAGCTCACTTTTATTTATTCATTTTACTACCAATAAATTATGAAGCAGCCTGTATTTGTGTATTTATGTGTGTGTGTGTGTGTGTGTGTGTTTAATAATGAATGGCTGTGTCCATCATACAAGCTTTAGGACTTAGAGCTCAGTGAGGCGACGCAGCGTGGTGGCAGATAAACAGGAACAGCATCATTGAATATTCTGCTTCATTCGCTGAAGTGCAGCTGACAGGAAGGAAGATCCGACACACGCACATCAGATCATCTCCTCTCTTTATCAGCTCGCTGATATCAAAGTGCTGCTGTGATCATTGCTGCTCACATTATTGATCCTGTGTGGGGAAACAGCAGCAACAAACTTAAACTGAGACCCAGAATGTTCCAGCTGCTCAAAAAGCTCAAAGCAACAAGACGAACATGGTTTAAGGACCAACAACATGAAACACACGAGAAGTGGGCACATCTGCACTGACGTGCACAGCAGCAGTCTGACTTCACTGGAATAAGGCCGCTGTTCTCTAGATAGCATAGCACGATTAAGGTCATATTCAGAGCCTTGAATTCAGACATATGACGACGTCATTTTACGTTAACACCTTCATCAAGTTTACAGCAGTTTACAGCAGCTTGGGTTAGTCGAAAGAGCCTCACCACATGCAGCCGCTTCCTCTGCAGTCTGATCTGTGTCTGGAACACACACACACACACACACACACACACACACACACACACCTTCCATCAACAGTATATTTTAATATGCAGGTTTTTGGCCTCAAATATACGTCTGGACGTCTCAAGGCGAACCCACCGAGCACAGCTCTCAGAGCAGCTGGAACACTGTACCTATGGACTGAAGGGTGTGTGTGTGTGTGTGTGTGTGTGTGTGTGTGTGTGTGTGTGTGTGTGTGTGTGTGTGTGTGTGTGTGTGTGTGTGTGTGTGTGTGTCATCGCTGCTTTACTCTGAACATGCTGCCTACACATGGAGCACTGCTTGTTGGGCTAATGAGGACTTTAATCAGAATATGGTCACTGTCAGGAAACATTTCCCATGATGCACCTGGATACTGGTATAGATAAGATAAGATCTGAGTCCCAAATATTACATCAGACATCATATTACTTTATAGAAAGAAAACACACGCTGCATACAAACAGAGAATATGACAGGCTGGGCAGTCCCAAGTTATAATTCTGATGTATTATTCAACGTGTTACAGTCAGAGATTAATAATAAAATGATTTGTAAATATTAGAGCTTTAAACCATTAAAAAATGAACTTACGTAGTGGTAGAAGCTTCAAAATAAAACCCTCTGAAGCTGCAGTTGGAGGAGTGAATGTCACAGATGGAACATATAAAGAAACGTGTGTGTGTGTTAACATCCATTAAAGTGTGTGTGATGTTTGTCAGGGCTTTTAGAAAATATCAAATGAATATTTCACTTCTTTCTCTGAGTGTCTCTTTCCACCTCAGATTTTCATGCTCTGCTCGTCACTCTGCTCTTTTAGAGCTTTTACTGTATTTTTATCTTTTCATTTCTTTTGCTGTTTGTCTGTCGGCCGGCTCTTATTCTCTCCGTCGTCCTCAGGCCGGCCTGGGCTCAGACTCTCTGCTGCGGGGACATGTGGTCCTGTGAGGACTTTAATGGTGGACGGCAGCTCTCAGTCTCACAGTCACAGCTCGTCCACCAACAGAAGCTGCAGTGTAAACATCACAGTCAGACTCAGATTCAGCTTTACAGAAACAGCTGAGCACATGAATGAAGCCCCGATATGATGACACTGACTTTAACAACTCAGCAGCTGTGTGTGTGTGTCTGTGTGTGTCTGTGTGTGTCTGTGTGTGTGTGTCTGTGTGTCTGTCTGTGTGTCTGTCTGTGTGTGTGTGTCTGTCTGTGTGTCTGTGTGTCTGTCTGTCTGTGTCTGTCTGTCTGTGTGTGTCTGTGTGTCTGTCTGTCTGTGTGTGTCTGTGTGTCTGTCTTGTGTGTGTCTGTCTGTCTGTGTGTGTGTGTGTGTGTGTGTGTACAGTCCACTCTCTGTTCTGGTCAGTCAACATAGATCGTTCATCACTGATTCTCATTTCCCCCTCTTCCTCCTCCTCCTTTTCACCCCCCCCCCCCCCCCATATTAAATCTGGTGATCTCCTAGAAATGAAAAATTAAACCTCTCCTCTCCCCCCCCCCCCCCTCCTCCTCCTCCTCTCCTTGATCCTAAAGTCACCTTCAGACATTCATCACTCCTCTTGCCTGTAATGTCTCCTTCTGTAGCAGCCATGTGTTTTGTTTGTTATTGAATATTGATCAGCCTGGCGTGACCTCATATTTCTGTCATAAACAAACCACTGAGGTCCACACGACATGTTTCTGAGCAGCTTTTTTAATTTCACTGGATATTCATTAGATGTGAGTTTAAAAAAATCATATTTATTTGTGTTTTATTCATGTTTATTATTTTGATATTCATTTAGATCAATGGCAGAAATGTTCTGCTGTGTGTGTGTGTGTGTGTGTGTGTGTGTGTGTGTGTGTGTGTCAGCAGGTTAAATTGGAAATGTGTTTCAATCAGTCAGGGTCGTGTTCACTGAAGAGGTCACAGAGATCGGACATAGCGAGCGAGGCTGCAGAAAATAACAGATTTGTGTTTACTGCAGTAAACACTGAGCCCGACACACATGAAGCACAGAGACCTGCAGGAGGAGGAGGAGGAGGAGGAGGAGCAGGGGCCGGGGGAGGGGCCGGAGGAGCAGGAGGAGGAGGTGGAGGAGCAGGAGGAGGAGGAGGTGGAGGAGGAGGAGGTGGAGGAGCAGGAGGAGGAGGAGGTGGAGGAGCAGGAGGAGGGGCAGGAGCAGGGGGAGGAGCAGGGGGAGGAGCAGGGGCAGGAGGAGAGGGGGTCACAGGGTCCAGATGAAGGAGCAGAGCAGCCCCTCAGCCTGAGACACCAGCCGACCTGAACCCTGCCAGCAGGAGCAGGATCCAAGTGACCACAGTGTCGATCAGATCAATGATTCTGTTGATTGACAGTTTGAGCTGAAAGCAGCAGCTCTCCTGGACCTGCAGTGTCTCATATTCATCATTGAGAATGATTGATTATGAGTGATGACTGTCAGGTCACATGACCTTCTGTAGTTTCTGAAGGTTGGACTTTGTAGTTTTTTAGTGTTTGGTGGAAAAATACCTGATGACATCAGCAGCAGGGCGCTCTGACTCTGTGTCTGATTTAAATGTCAGACCAAAAATTATGGGATGGAAACCATGAAGACCACACACACACAGACACGCACGCACACACACACACACAGACACACACACACACACACACAGGAACTTTAGAGGGGAATGATAGGATTTTATGTGATAGCGTTCACTCTCCCCTCAGGGATTATGGGTAATAGGATCCACCTCAGTCCCCTCTTCCTCCCCCTCCTCCCCTTGACCCTGGACCCACATTGTTGCTGTGGTGGTGTGTGTGTGTCTGTGAGTGTGTGTTCCCTGTAGACCAACCATTTAGCTCGACGTCTCTCTTTCATCGCACAATTGAGGTGGAGAAACTCACAAGTGCCTCTATTGTGTTTGACTAAAAGCCTGCAGAGAGAGCGGGACAGAGTGTGTGTGTGTGTGTGTGTGTGTGTGTGTGTGTGTGTGTGTGTGTGTGGAGGGGGGCTCAATAACAGGAAGAGAAGTTTTCTATGCAGCCACAATCGAACACACACACACAGATGAAAGCTGACAAGAAAAGGAAAGGTATTGTTCACTGGCTGCAGAAAACACCTGAAAACACACACAGAGACACACACTCATACACTCACTCACACACACGCACACACACTCTCTCTCTCTCACACACACACTCACTCAGTGGGGTTTTGTCAGGAGAAATTGCTCTTTCCTGCTCTCATCTATCATTCTGTCTCTGAGTGGATCGCTGTCTGTCATCTTGAAATACAGCACTTAGATTGGACACTACAAAGACCCTGTGTGTGTGTGAGCGCTCTCAGTTCGAAGCCTCCTTTAATCTGCCCCTCTCTCTTTGTGTCTGGTGTTTTCAGTTTCAGTTTAGAGGAGGTGCCTCGGAGCTAAATGTGCTGCTGGTTCTGACCTCTGGTACTGAGCTGGACCGGGTTCTAGCTGTCACTCTCAGTGGAGGTGGCGTTGGTGTGTCACATCTAACTCCTGTTTGTGTTTGTGTGTCAGATCCGATGCACGGCCCGCGGCGCCTCGAGGTCATCGACAGTCAGTCCAAACAGGTGACAGTGCGATGGGAGCCATTTGGATACAACGTGACTCGCTGCCACAGCTACAACCTGACAGTGCAGTACCGCTACAGACCTGCAGGGGCTGCCAGCAGGTAACACAGCAGTCAACACAGAGGGTTCGTTAGTCTGTCATTAAAGAGGGGCGGGCAAACACTTACCCCTTTGTGTGTCTCCTGCAGGAAGCCGGTGAAGGAGGAGGTGCGAGAGGAGGTGGTGTACGACACACTGAGCGCCGTGCCGCAGCACATCGTACGTAACCTTCCGCCTTTCACTAATGTCAGCCTGAGACTCGTCCTGAGCAACCCCGAGGGACGCAAGGAGAGCGAGGAGCTGCTGGTGCTGACGGACGAGGACGGTACGAGTGCGGGACGTGTCTCTGTGGACGTGTCTGTTTGTCCTCTGTGGTCTGATCAATGCTGCTGCTGTGGTTTCAGTGCCCGGAGCTGTTCCGGTGGATTCCATCCTCGGCAGCAGCTACGAGCAGCAAATCAGCCTGAGCTGGAGGGAGCCGCTGCAGACCTACGGCCTGATCCGGCAGTACGAGGTAAACCCCTCAGGACTCCAACTCCCAGAAAGCTTTGCTGGACTCATCGGTCCAATCAGACACTGACACGGTTCTGCTCCACAGATCTCCTACAAAGCCCTGAGCTCCTTCGACACAGAGTTCGACCTGTCCAATCAGAGTGGAAAGGTTTTCAAACCGGCCAATGAGACGAGCCATGTGTTCACAGGCCTGTACCCAGGCTCCACCTACTCCTTCACAATAAGAGCCTCCACTATCAAAGGCTTTGGACCTCCTGTCATCACCCAGTTTACCACCAAGATCTCAGGTAGGACAAAATAAGGGAGAGTTAGGAGGAGTCAGAACTTGTTATCTGTGGTTCTGTTGGCCTGACGACTTTGTTCAAACATCACCCTCCTCGTGCTCAGCTCCTCTGATGCCAGCGTACGACCAGGAGTCTCCTCTGAACCAGACCGACTCCACCGTCACCGTGCTGCTGAAGCCGGCTCAGAGCCGCGGCGCTCCGGTCAGGTAACACCGTCTTTAAATATTCAGCAGCATCAGTCACCCACACCATCAAGTTTTCATGGATCAGACGTAAAAACAAACACATGGACCTCTGAGAGGGAGGAGCTGCACAGGAACAGGAAGTGCTGCTCTGCTGCAAACATTCAAATGCTAACACACACACACACACTCACTGTGATATCTCTGTCGCTGGGGTCCAGAGGAGGAGGTATCCGCGGTAACAGTCGTCATGTCAACAGCTGTTGGGCTGTAACGAGGGATTTGGCTAATTAACAATCAGCGGGCGGGGCTAATCAGAGCCTGCTGCTAACACAGAGGATTAACAGGGGATTAACAGCTAATGTGTCAATCACACACACATGCTGACAGAAAACACAGAGCGCATAAACCCGTCTCACCATCAACGCCGCGGCAGCTCTGTTTCATACAAACAGTCCTCAGTACACCCACAGAGAAACCTTCAGGTGCAGCACCACGTTACACGGCAGCATGGCGCACACAGGTCAAAGGTCACCTCTGTGAATCCACAGTGAAAATCATGACTTTTGATCAACTCACAGTGAGGCGAGGCTCATATGGAGGGATGAGGGGTGGTCTTTGAGTGGCGGACCACTGTCACATGACCTTTGTTGTGTTACAGGTTGTTGGCCTGAGAGCTCTCTACTTTGCAACATGGAGGCTGGGTTTCCTGACCTGACACTGCTGTAGTTCATGTATGAGGGCAGCCACCTTTTGTCTTCCTTGTTGATAGAAAAATCACTCGTGTGAGACTAGAAAGAAACATGGAGAAAATTTGATGTATGTTCTCTTCATGCAGGAACAATACAGGAGATGTAAACTGTGTGTGTGTGTGTGTGAGATGTACGGTGTGTTAATCAACATGATGTGAAATTCATCAGATTGAACAGATGCTGCTCTGAGATATGATTTCATGTTGGTGTGTTTATATTTAACTTTGCTTTTGTCTCTTCTGACACCACTGTGTGTGTGTGTGTGTGTGTAGGCCCAGTAGCACACCAACACACACCATACAATGCACACACTCCTATATAAGAGCCTCACATTGCAGGACAAAAGGTGTTGCCGCCGGCAACCTGTAGCTGTAATCAGATTACTGTCATACACACACCACAAATGCTGCAACGTGAGCGTGAAGAAATGTGATTGGAGACGGTTTGTCAAAGACAGAGAGGCGAAGAAAGGAGATAAAGAGAGAGAGAGCTGTGAGTGGGAGGAGAGAGAAAGAAGAAGAAAGGTGGAGGCAGAGGAGGGGGAGGAACGATCTGCTGCCTTCTGAGGGGAAATAAACGGTGTGTGTGTCTGTGTGTGCGTGTCTTCCTGCCCTCCATTAGTTTCCTGTCCTGCAGGAAATGTGACAATTCTGCATGTCTACTGTCCACACCCTGAAGGGTGTGTGTCTGTGTTTGTGTGTGTTTGTCAGTTTTGGAGACCTCTGTGTGTGTCTGTGTGTGTGTCTGTGTGTGTCAGTGTTGGAGCCCTCTCTGTGTCTGTCTGTGTGTGTGTGTGTGTCTGTGTGTGTGTGCATCTGTGTGTGTGTGTGTGTTTCTGTGTGTGTGTATGTCTGTGTGTCTGTCTGTGTGTGTGTGTCTGTGTGTCCTGTGTGTGTGTGTCTGTGTGTGTGTATGTCCGTGTGTCTGTCTGTGTGTGTGTCTGTGTGTGTCCTGTGTGTGTGTGTCTGTCTGTGTGTGTCAGTGTTGGAGCCCTCTGTGTGTGTCTGTCTGTGTGTGTGTGTGTCTGTGTGTGTATGTGTGTCTGTGTGTGTGTGTGTGTGGTGATATATGACTTGTGTCCTGAACCTGGTTTCCGTGGAAAGCACAGCTATTGTTCCCAGCGTCCCTCAGGACACGGAGCGTGTTGCGTTCAGGGCCAGCTCACTGTTTCAGTATATCACAGACACAGCTCGTGTGACCTCTGCTGGTCTGGTTTGTGTAGAGTTAATGACTCCGCTGTGTTCTCGTAGGGTCATTTAGGGTGTAGTACCTTCCTTCTGGAGGGGGCGCCGTGGAGCACAGAGAGTTGTCCTCGGATGTGGACATGTCAGCCGAACACACTCGGAGACAGGAGAGTTTCAGTTTGGACATGCGGTGCTGTCGGACGGTTGAACAGTCGGACGCCATGCAGTCCTCAGAGCTTCTTCTTTCTCTTGATGTCCTGTTTGTTCAGCAGACTGAAACGGGGATTTCAGAGGGCTCTAAATCACCATGGTGATGGCGCTAACTCCTCCCTCTCTGTCATACACACAAATAAATAGCTGCTGTTTCTTTGTCCTTCCACGCTGTCATTTTTTATGGCTGTGGACCAGTGAAGACGAGCTCAAACTTCGTCCCATTTGTTTCTGTCTTTGCTTCCTTTTCCTGCATGTAGCAGATGAGAGGCTGAACTGTGTCTGACAGCTGCTACACACAAAGAGAAGGAGTTCATAAAAAGCACAGAGAGGATGGGGAGGGTGGCGCTGACCTTTCTGCCAGCAGAGAAGTTTACGTGCGGCTTATATGTGAACAGAAATCCAGTCAATAATCTGGAGACGCCTCCGACCGAGCTGCTGCTCGTCTGCAGGATCCTGAAGGCCGCCAGCTCAGCCGCAACACCAGTCCGTCCTCTGACTGACGCTTAACCCGTCTCTGTGTCTCTATGTCTGCAGTAAGTACCAGGTGGTGGTGGAGGAGGAGCGCCCCCGCAGGCAGAGGAGAGGTACTGCAGAAATCCTGCGATGTTACCCGGTGCCCATTCACTTCCAGAACGCCACGCTGCTCAACTCCCAGTATTACTTCAGCGCCGAGCTGCCGATGAGCGAGCTGAGAGCGCCCATGCCCTTCTGTGTCGGTCAGTCACTCACACACACAGACAGACAGACAGAGAGGCAGTCAGTCAGCCAGACAGTCAGACAGAGAGACAGTCAGTCAGTCAGTCAGACAGAGAGACAGACAGACAGTCAGACAGAGAGACAGACAGACAGTCAGTCAGTCAGTCAGACAGAGAGACAGACAGTCAGTCAGACAGACAGAGACAGTCAGTCAGTCAGACAGACAGACAGTCAGTCAGTCAGACAGAGAGACAGTCAGTCAGACAGAGAGACAGTCAGTCAGACAGAGAGACAGACAGACAGTCAGACAGAGAGACAGACAGTCAGTCAGACAGACAGACAGTCAGTCAGACAGAGAGACAGACAGACAGACAGACAGTCAGTCAGTCAGACAGACAGACAGTCAGTCAGACAGAGAGACAGACAGTCAGTCAGACAGACAGAGACAGTCAGTCAGACAGACAGTCAGTCAGACAGACAGACAGTCAGTCAGAGACAGACAGTCAGTCAGACAGAGAGACAGACAGTCAGTCAGACAGAGAGACAGTCAGTCAGACAGAGAGACAGACAGACAGTCAGACAGACAGCGAGACAGACAGTCAGTCAGAGAGACAGTCAGTCAGTCAGACAGAGAGACAGACAGTCAGTCAGTCAGACAGACAGTCAGTCAGAGAGACAGACAGTCAGTCAGTCAGACAGACAGACAGTCAGTCAGACAGACAGCGAGACAGACAGTCAGTCAGAGAGACAGTCAGTCAGTCAGACAGAGACAGACAGACAGACAGTCAGACAGACAGTCAGTCAGTCAGTCAGTCAGTCAGACAGACAGACAGTCAGTCAGTCAGAGACAGTCAGTCAGTCAGAGACAGACAGTCAGTCAGTCAGACAGAGAGACAGACAGAGAGACAGTCAGTCACACAGTCAGACAGACAGTCTACTATCCTGTAAGGATGGTGACCTGTCAGTGGTTACCTGGTTACCTGTTGACCTGTCTGTGGTTACCTGTTGACCTGTCTGTGGTTACCTGTTGACCTGTCTGTGGTTACCTGTTGACCTGTCAGTGGTTACCTGTTGACCTGTCAGTGGTTACCTGTTGACCTGTCAGTGTTATCTGTTGAGCTGCTAACCAGCTGAGCTGTGTGTGTACAGGAGACAACAGGACGTACAGCGGGTACTGGAACGCCCCCCTGCTGCCTCATAAGAGTTATGGGATCTACTATCAGGCCGTCAGCACCGCTAACGGGGTGAGTTCACCTTTCACACACACTGAATGGAGTGTTCGCAGCAGAGCCCCTCCTCTATATCGCAAGCCATTCATATCACATTTCGCCAGTACTTAAAACGCCGTTTTTTGTGTCGTACGCCGCAGCAAACGCCGCTTTCACGTCATACGCCGTATGGCGTTTTCACAGTTTAACGCCACACGGCGTTTTCCAAACGGCCACCGATAACGCCGTACAGTGTTTTCTAATATTTAATGATCTCCGCCCCATAACTTGCTCAGCCACTAGTTCACTCTGTATCAGCCTATCAGCAGAGAAGAAGGACGGACCGATCCAGCACCGATCCAGCACCGAACTCCTTTGCTGTATCAATTCGGCGATTCGGGATCCTACATCCCATAATGCAGCGCTGAGCTTCGGCTTCATGAAACGCAGCAGCGTGCGTATCGGTCCTGTTTTCGTGTTTCATGTCGTCCATGAGGCGTTTGTGGGGAGTTTGTCAGGAGGGATCAGAGTCTGAGCCTGTGGCAGATGTCAGCTCGTCCAATCAGTCTGTGCAGCCGAGCCGGACGTCACACAGGGCTCCAACACTGACACACACAGACACAGACACACACACACAGAGGGCTCCAACACTGACAGACACACACAGACACACACACACACAGAGGTCTCCCATTATTCCACAGTTTGACTGTTTCCTCCTCTCTGTCACAAAAAGCAGAGGAGCGAGACCGACACAGAGGTCTCCTACACTGACACACACACACAGACACACACACAGGTCTCCTACACAGACACACACACACAGGTCTCCTACACAGACACACACAGAGACACACACACAGGCACACAGCATACACACTGACACACACACACACAGAGGTCTCCTACACTGACACACACAGACACACACAGACACACACACAGAGGTCTCCTACACTGACACACACAGACACACACACACAGACACACACACAGAGGTCTCCTACACTGACACACACAGACACACACACACACAGACACACACACAGTGGTCTCCTACACTGACACACACACAGACACACACAGACACACACACAGTGGTCTTCTACACTGACACACACAGACACACACACAGTGGTCTCCTACACTGACACACACGCGCTTAATGGGAGTGGCGCTCCAGCAGCCTGACCAGTGATACTTGCAGATTTGTATCATACAGGATGGATGCAGAGGGCGATGTGCGTGTGTGACACGTGTGTAATAAAAGAATGATTGTTCACACGCAGATCATATTGTGTGTTAATTATTGACACTGGGAGGGTTAATTGGTGGCTGTGTTTAATAATGCAACAATAGTAGTGCTTTTCACTGTCGCCACACCACACAGACACGCTGCTGCACGTGTGTGTGCATGAATATTCATGAGCTCTTGTGGTTAATTTGTCGCCAGTTTGTTAAAACCGGAAAGACACAAGATGTTCTCTCTCGCCTTTCCCCAAACCCTCCTCACTGTGTGTGTGTGTGTGTCTGAGTGTGTGTTGCTGGTTGTTAAATGCCAGCGCAGGCACTGATCCACAGCCATTTGCCTTCTGTCTGCTCTGTTTACGATGCTGAGACTGTGTGTGTGTGTTTCAGTGTGTGTGTCTGCCTGTGTTTGTTGAAGAAGTTAGCAGATGTGACAGCTAACATGTCGGCATTTGTGTTGACAGGAAACTAATTTGCTTCTCTCTCTAACAGGAGACAAAGATCGACTGTGTGCGAGTGGCCACCAAAGGTGAGCACTTTATTTTGAAAGGTTTTTCATTACAGTTTATTTCGTAGATATCAGCTTTATTCTAAAAGGCATTGTTTGGAAAATCTGCTTTTATTTTGAAGGCTGTTTTATGTCACTTTGTTTTGAAGTCACCTGGTTTGCAGGTGTCACTAGCCACAGCTTTTATTCTGAGCTGGACTGAGCTATGAGCTTTTAGCTAGCCAGGCCACTCTGAGCTACCAGACACAGATGGCGGTTAGCTGCTGGAGCGCTAGGCTAATGGCTAACACAGGTCCCATCCACAAGTATACAGTAATGGCCCACAGATGGCTGCTCATTCCCGGCACCTGTCCTCCACTCTGTCCTGGTGTCCTCTATAGACACACACACACATCATGCTAAGACAACACCAGGCTGAAGTAAGGCTAATGACTGAGGCTGTATAGGTGTCCGGAGAACCGTTAAATGCTGCAGCTAAACAAGCTAAAAACACGGTTATCTCCCCTGATGAACATCCAGGACTATCACACACACACACACACACAGTAATTGACTGCTCTGACTTTAATCAGCTTTTATTGGTGCACAGTTCTGGTGGCTAACGACACCAGATGCTGATTGGATCTGTCGGTCCCCGAGCACCTGTCAGTCACGCTTCAGCAGCCAACCCTATCTCCCGTGGGTGGGAGGTTTCTCCTCCTCCCTCCATCCCCCGGTCCCTTTCAGGGTACCCACAGTGCCTTGCAGCACTAACAGTGAGCGGAGCTGATGTGAATGTTAAGGAGAGCTGAGCGTCGGCTGAATGCCTGACACAAAGAAAAGACTCAGCTGAGACACTTCTGTGTTACTGCGAAGTTTTAAACGCACACACATATTCATACATACACACACACACAGTCATACACACACATGTTCATACATACACACACATATTCATACACACACATATTCATACATACACACACACACACACACATTCATACACACACACACAGTCATACACACACATATTCACACACACACACACACACATACATACACACACATGTTCACACATTCATACATACACACACATATTCATACACACACACACACACACGCATTCATACACACACACACACACACACACATATTCATACACACACACACACATTCATACATACACACACACACACACACACACACACACACACACATACACACACATATTCATACATACACACACAGGCACACATATTCACACTCATTTACACACACACTGAATGAACGGTGTGTTGTGCAGCTGTTCTGTTCTGCTCTGGTTTCTTCTGCTACTCGTTGATCACTAATGTGTGATGATTGATGGGCTGATTAACGAGCTTCTCTTCCAGGTCTTTAAAATACTTCCTGTTAAACTGACGGCGCCCTGCTCTCCTGATGATGTCACACCGCCTCTCTAACTTTGAATCAGTTTGGACACAATGAATCGGGGCAGGTGGGGCGGTGGGGCGGACCGAGCCTCCTGTCTGATGTTTCTGTCTGTGAGCACAGAGACGCTGTCACTGAACGGCCTGACCTGCAGCTCCATGATCAATGGTGACAAACATGGAGGTGCTCCAGCTGATGATGTCATCAGGAGGGCAGAAAGTGGTTGCATGTCACTAATATTTCTGCTTCAGTTCAAACCGCTGCTACAGCCTGTCTCTCTCTCTCTCTGTGGTTGTGTATGTCTCTCTCTCTCTCTCTCTCTGCATGCCTTCCTGGATGAATAGCTGCTATAATCGTCACCCAGCTCACCACGCCGTACATTCGCATCGCCCCGGCCGCTGGCGACAAGCAGCTCACAGGTCAGACCCCTTATTTCATGGACACTGACACAGAGCAGGTCCTTGAAAATCATCTGGTCAGAGTCACAGACAAACATGACAGAGAGGACTGGATGTCTGTTATCAGCATTTATCTTCAGCACCTCCCTGAGACACACACACACACACACACACACACACACACATACTACTTCACAGCTCGCAGAAAATGATATTTAAATATTTACCAGCCTGAAGGTGAGAACCTTCCACCAACAAACACTTGTTTGTGTGTGTGTGTGTGGGAGAGGTTGTGTCACCAGCAGGCCTCAAACACTAACAGCTGTTTGCCTTGTATACACACACATACAAACATTAATACTCACACACACCTCCCACTCAGCGTGACTGGCTGAAGCCCCGAAGCAGAAAACAGCTTCACTTTCACATAAAAACAGCTTCTCTATGGCCTGCTGTGACACACACACACAGACACACACACAGACACACAAAAAGAGACACACACACAGAGAAAGAAATGCACTCGCAAAGAGATAAATTCTGTCTTCAAAGCAGTGTTTTGATAGCCTTTAAACTGAAAACAGCAGCTCTCTGCCTCCGAGGGGGTGATGCTCTGTGTGTGTGTGTTTGAGGGACTGATGAAACAGAGATACAGAAGGAGGCAGCTGATAGTCGAGCTCGGCTGACCTTGAGAAGACAAAATGAAAACAGAAAATATCAGAACCCGTCAGAGAGCAGCAGCGGTCAGACCGGTCTCTGTGAGGACGGCAGCTTGGACACATCACATGTCTACAGAAGAAATGTCCTCACACAGAGGAAATGTCCTCACACAGCAGAGGTGTCCTCACACACAAGAAATGTCCTCACACAGCAGAGGTGTCCTCACATGTATTGTTTAAAGCTGGAGTCCACAGCAGTGTGGACAGACACACACACACTGTGTGACTAATAGCTGTTGTCAGGTTCTGATTGGAAAAGTGGAGTAGGTCTAAAATGACACATTACAGCAGTCGACAGCGACGTCCTGAAGGATATTACACCTGGACACACACACACACACACACAGCAGGTAATGGATTTTTCATGGCACTGACATCCCATCACATTATACAGTCGGAGGACTCCTCATCATCCGTACCTGCTTCAGTCTGAGAGCCGTCCAATCAGACGACACCTTACCAGAGCACATGTCCACACATCAGTCCGAGTTATTGATTGTTAATCTATTCAATCAGTTTACATTTACAATAATTACCCACTGGTTAATGTTCCTGGTGATGTCACAGACAGCAGAGCAGCTGGAGCTCTGTGAACTGACCCATGCAGCTGGTTTAATGAACAGTTACTTTACTTGATGCTGTTTTCAGGAGCTGCCACTAGGAAACCAGAACCAGAGCAGGAGAAGCAGTCCGACCACACGGTGAAGATCGCCGGGTCCATTGCCGGCGTACTGCTCTTCATCATCATCTTCCTTGGAGTCATCCTGCTGATGAAGAAACGGTAAGAACACACACACACAGATTCAGTGTGCTAAACAAATCAGTGGCTGCGACAGGCAGATATGTACACATTTAAGAGACAGTACACAACCCTGAGAGTCAGCAGACACACACAGCGAGGCCGCTGCTGGAAGGCTGACTGCTGTGAGCGAGGCGTTCAGGTGGAGCAGGACTCAATGCATTAGAAAAAGATCCTCAGAGGGAACATCGTTAGTCTGCAGTTTAGTCTGTAGTTCAGTCTGTAATTCAGTCTGCAGTTCAATCTGTAGTTTAATCCGTAGTTTAGTCTGTAGTTCAGTCCGTAGTTTAGTCTGTAGTTTAGCCTGTAGTTCAGTCTGTAATTCAGTCTGTAGATCAGTCCGTAGTTTAGTCTGTTGATCAGTCCATAGTTCAGTCTGTAGTTCAGTCTGTTGATCAGTCCATAGTTCAGTCTGTAGTTTAGTCTGTAGTTCAGTCCGTAGTTTAGTCTGTAGTTCAGTCTGTAATTCAGTCCGTAGTTTAGTCTGTAGATCAGTCCATAGTTCAGTCTGTAGTTTAGTCTGTCGTTAAATCCGTAGTTTAGTCTGTAGTTCAGTTTGTAGTTTAGTCTGTAATTCAGTCTGTAGATCAGTCTGTAGTTCAGTCTGTAGTTTAATCCGTAGTTTAGTCTGTAGTTCAGTCCATAGTTTAGTCTGTAGTTTAGCCTGTAGTTCAGTCTGTAATTCAGTCTGTAGATTAGTCCGTAGTTTAGTCTGTTGATCAGTCCATAGTTCAGTCTGTAGTTCAGTCCGGAGTTTAGTCTGTAGTTCAGTCCATAGTTTAGTCTGTAGTTTAGTCTGTAGAACAGTCCATAGTTCAGTCTGTAGTTCAGTCTGTAGTTTAGTCTGTAGTTCAGTCTGTAGTTTAGTCTGTAGTTCAGTCTGTAGTTTAGTCTGTAGTTCAGTCCGTAGTTTAGTCTGTAGTTCCGTCTGTAGTTCAGTCTGTATTTCAGTCTGTAGTTCAGTCTGTAGTTTATTGTCCTCACTTGATGGGTTGGTCTATTAACTCTTAATAACTGAGTTTATTCATACATGTTGTAACTTGCAGTCACAAATACACGCAAGTTGTCCTCACAGCAGGGGGCGCTGCTGCCCAGAGCAACTACAACAGAATCAGAACCGTGTGAAACGGGCTCGGTGTAGAATAAAGGGTTAAATGGCGTCTGTGGTGACGGCTGCTGGACGATAAGGATAAATAATGGAGCAGGTTGCAGCAGTAATCACCATTAAACTGTATACGGACCCACTTTATTCTCCAACATCAAACACACAGCCCCGCTGGGACACACACACACACACTAATACAGTGTATACACACATCGTTTGCGGGCACACACATTTAAACACAGAGAGAAAAGCTTCTGTGTTTGGAGAACGTTGGAGATGAGAGAGAAATTTAGATGAAAGAGCATTTTCTTATTTTTTTCAGAGTCGCCTGGAGCTGAATGGCTTCAGGCTACACAGAGACAGACACACACTCTCACTGCACACACACATTTTAACAAAGTGTGTGTGTTGGTACGATGTGGTGAGTTTGAGTTCTATTCATTTAGCGGGTCGATCGAGCTCTGATCTCTGTTGCAGTTATTAGAGAGAGAGAAACGGAGAGGTGTGTGTTGAGCCTCTAATGAGCTTTTTAATGTCGATGGGTGCGTTTGATTTCCACTCTGTGACCAAACCGAGGTCACACTCATTACAGCGGGCTGTGAGCTGCAGGCTGTCTGTGAGCTGCAGGCTGTCTGTGAGCCACAGGCTGCGTCTGTGAGCTGCAGGCTGCGTCTGTGAGCTACAGGCTGCGTCTGTGAGCTACAGGCTGTCTGTAGGCTGCAGGCTGTCTGAGCTGCAGGCTGCGTCTGTGAGCTGCAGGCTGTCTGTAGGCTGCGGGCTGCAAGGTGACGAAGCTCCGCTCGGGACACGGCCTGCATCTCTGTCCATGGCCTGCGTCTTCCACGGCTTGCGTCTCTGTCCATGGTCTGCGTCTCTGTCCACGGCCTGCATCTCTGTCCATGGCCTGCGTCTCTGTCCACGGCTTGCGTCTCTGTCCATGGCCTGTGTTTCTGTCCACGGTTTATACAGACGCTGTGAGGCCTTTGTGTTGTTGTTGACACAGAGGAGGTGGAGTTTGTATCGGTGTGTAAATCGAGTGTTCGCGTGCGCCGTCGATGATGATGATGAAGGGTGAAGCCACGCCTCCCATCAGTGGAGTGTGCTGATGTGTCCGTGTGTCTCAGCACTCTCATTTGTCTCCACCCTGTTAACCAATCAGCTGTGTCCCCTCCCCCTCGCAGTGTGACACCTCTCCACTGCTCCGCCTCCACGCAGGATGACTTAACTCATCTGTTCATTTGTTTCTCTCCTGGGCGTTAACCGCTTGTTTTCCTTTTGTTTTTCTGTTTTTCTGTTTTTCTTTCCCTCCATCTCATCCCCTCCCTGCTCCGCCCTCACCACTCAGACGAAGAAATTATCACTCCTACACTTACTACCTGTAAGTAACCTGTTCGACCTCTGACCCCTCGTCTGTCACCTAAACCATGTCCTGCCTGAACCCTCTGACCCCTTGTCTCTGACCCTTAGAACACCTGTTAGTCCAGCCATGACCTCTGACCTTTGAGCAGCATGTCTGACTTTCAGAACTCTAACCCTTAACCGTTGACCTCTGAACTTCCAGTGGCTTAGATTTGCTGACCTTTGGCCTGCATTTGTGTCTGACCTTTGACCTCTATGTTGTGGGCTGCTTGTGTTTGACTGTAACCTGATCTGGAGGTGGCCTGCATGCATGACCAGGTGTAGACCAGGACAGACAGGACCGGGCCCTGAGGAGGGGCGGAGTCTGGGGGCAGATTAAGGCCTAATCCCAGCTCTCCTTCCTCCCACCATTGCACCTTAGAACAGCAGTGCAGGGCGTGTCTCACCTGTAGTTTGTTAACTCCACCCTACACCTGCATCACGACACGCATCATCACTACACCTACATGCAAACATCAGAGGGGCGGGGCTAAGGGGCTGGAGTGAACTGTGTCCTTACTGTCACAGCACCATCTGTAGCAATACCAAGTCGGCGTACTGTGTGCACCTGTGGGCGGAGCTTCCTCGTTGAGCTGTGTCTGTCTTCAGTGTAATCACTGAGCTGGCTGGACGTCCGGCATCTTTAAGCTCTGACCGAGCGTCCTGTTGGTTTTCAGCTTCCTCACATCCTTACCTGGATTTAAAGCCTCACTCCTCCTCTCTGCTGTGAGTTCAGCCGAACTCCACCCAGCCTCCAGCTGCACGCTGCTGACTGAAAAATGAGGAGTATAAATAGTGATACTCAGCGTTTGATCCATAAATACAGAGACGGAGGAGAAAAGCTGCAGGTTAGAACTAAACGATCTCCAACCGACGCCTCCTCAGGGAGACAGGAAGTGCTCACTCCTCCTCAGGTCGCTGTGAGTGTGTGTGGGTGTGTTACAGCTGCCTCAGACCTGCACACACACACACACAGCTCACTGCTGCAGAGTTTCTGTGGACATACATGATGAATCTGAGCTGAAACATGTGATCAGGGTCGACATCCACAGCCAATGAACACCAAGTTCAGGTGATGTGCTGACCTCAGCAGGAATCATTTCCTGTTGGTTTAAAGGGCCGGTGTTTACAAGTATGTCGCCCCCTCGTGGTCATGTAGATGCACTGCATGATTCATGTTTTTGCCATTACCATGTTTTGTTAATATCTGATATCTGATACAGCTCCATTTGGCTGATATATTCACAGGCAGTTTGTGACTGTAATCGATTTTCTGCTTCTGCCATCGCCCCGCCCACCTCAGCTCCATCCTTGCCCCTCCTCTTTGTCTATATTTTTTAGAGTTTTGGCGGACTGTGAACGCTGCCAAAATGGCGACAGGCTGAGCCTCCTGGAGCCTCACAGCAGCTCTTTAGAAACCAGTGGTTAACGTCACAGTGGTTTTACTGTCAGAGCTCCTGCTCCACCTCTTTGCTCTGCATTAAACAGGACTGATAATCAACCTCATTGAATGACATCACAGAAAGAACACATGTGACTGTTCAGCCATGCGCAGGGAGGCGGGGCTAACGCCAGGCGTTCAGGAAAGTGTGTGTGAGGGGCAGTTTTTACACTGCTAAAACATAGACTTCATTCATTAGCAGACCAAAAGTATGAGGACAGCCTGAGTGGACTGTGTGTGTGTGTCTGTTTGTGTGTGTGTGTGTGTGTGTAATGGCGTCTCTCCTTGTAACGATCATTTGATCAGACAGGTTTATTACAGGCAGCTAATTCTATTAACCCCGCTTCACTGCACACACACACTGACACACACTCTCTCTCTCACACACACACACACACACACTGACATCCATTACTGCTAACAGCATTGTCCTGTCGCTCATTAGATTAGCATAGATTAGCCTTGACATGCAGTGTGTGTGTGTTCATGTTAAGTGTTGTTAAATCAATCAAACCTGCAACAACTCTCCGGTGATGTTATGACACACACACACACACACTCTCTTCATTGAAACCAGATATAAAGCTGTTCTGCTGCAGCGTGCTCCTGATAAAAACAGCTCAGTGCCTGCTCTCTCTCGCTTTGTGTTCACCTGCCTGAGTGGTGGTGGTGGTGGTGGGGGGGTGGCAGGAGGTCACATGGTCAGACAGCTGAGGGGTCAGAGTGGATGTTTTTAAAAGATCTGACATAAACACAACTGTGACAGAGAAATAAAGGGTCTGTGTACAGGGCTGTGTGTGTGTGTGGTTGTTGTTTTGTGTGTGTGCGTGTATGTCTTCAGTAACAGCAGTGAGTTCTCCTCTTCTGACTGATTCCTCTGAATCAGATGGTTTCATATTAAAGGAGGCACGGTGTGTGTGTGTGTGTGTGTGAGTGATTGTTAATGATGTATGAACTGAAGCAGCAGAACTGATTCAGGATGTTACAGCCACACAGAGGGATCGCTCTCATCTCCAGTTTAGTTGCGGCTCATTAAACTCAGTTCGCTGCTGAACTGAAGCTGACAGACACACTGACGCCTTTCTGACAAACCGCCCTGTGCCGCCCTAACAGCTGATCGACCTCAAACTGCTGCATGTATAAAACCAGATTTCCAAAATACGATCTTCATCACGACAGACAGATAATGTTACCACAGGAGGAATCTGAACTTTCCCAGCATCCCTGAATGAGTCCTGTTAAAATATATACATCCAGCTGCACGATCAATCAATCATTAACAAATAAATCAGTACATACTTAAGGCTGTCTGCCTCAGAGGACAGACTGTGTCTCTAACATGAGGACACACACTAAGTGTTTGTCCACTTAGAGAGCCACCATCCATGTTCATATCATTTACATCACACACACACACTGAGCGGCTTGTTGTTGTTGTCACTGCAGGAAGTTGGCGAAGAAGAGGAAGGAAACTCTGAGCTCCAGACAGGAAATGACCCTGATGGTCAACAGCTCCCAGCACACCACCACCGTGGACACGCACACACACACACTGAACGGACGCAGTGAGTACACACACACACACACAGGACCTGATGTATGCAGTGTTTCATAGAGAAAATCCTGCAAACAGCTGAAATATACGACGATAGATACGTCTGAATGAGACACTCAATGATGATCAATAAGATAATCCCCTACATCAATAATGATCAATAAGATAATCACCAACATCAATAATGATCAATAAGTTAATCACCAACATCACTAATGATCAATAAGATAATCACCAACATCAATAATGATCAATAAGATAATCACCTACATCAATAAGTTAATCACCAACATCATTAATGATCAATAAGTTAATCACCAACATCAATAATGATCAATAAGATAATCACCAACATCAATAATGATCAATAAGTTAATCACCAACATCAATAAGTTAATCACCAACATCATTAATGATCAATAAGTTAATCACCAGCATCAATAATGATCAATAAGATAATCACCTACATCAATAAGTTAATCACCAACATCATTAATGATCAATAAGTTAATCACCAACATCACTAATGATCAATAAGATAATCACCAACATCAATAATGATCAATAAGATAATCACCTACATCAATAAGTTAATCACCAACATCATTAATGATCAATAAGTTAATCACCAACATCAATAATGATCAATAAGATAATCACCAACATCAATAATGATCAATAGGTTAATCACCAACATCAATAAGTTAATCACCAACATCATTAATGATCAATAAGTTAATCACCAACATCAATAATGATCAATACAATGTTACCTAGAGTGACTGGCTGATCGCTGATGGAAGTCTGAGGATTGATCAGATCACATCTGTCCAGCTTTGATCATCAGAAACTATTAGTTTCATCTCAGGGATGTGATGACACTTCATTTTCCCACAGGGATTAAAAAATTAATTCTTAATCTTAATCTTATGAGTTCACCTGGAAACAACTTCCTGTTAGCTGAGAGGAAGCTAATGACCACACAGAGGCCCCGCCCACATTAAGGCTGTTTGTCCTCTTTCTGTCCAGCTGTGTCGTCTCCGTCTTCCTTCACCCTGAAGACAAACACCATCAGCACCTCCGTCCCCAACTCCTACTACCCAGGTAACACACAGACACACACACAGACAGACACAGACACACAGACAAATACACACACAGACACACGCACACACACACACAGATAGACACACAGACACAGACAGACAGACAAATACACAGACACACACACAGTGAAGTCAGGCTTGTTAAATGTTAAACATGAATACATTTGACAGGCTGAGACCAATCAGACAATTCTCTGAAGGAATCAATCGATCTGATTGATCCCAGTGAAGCGTGACAGCAGCCAGTCACCAGGATAATATGGTGGAGGGTGATTGGTTCAGTACTGGCTCTGACTCCGCCTCCACCGCTGCACCTTCAGGACATGTGTGGACAGCATCCTGACTTGTTGTTTGTAGTTCTTCCAGGTCCTGAAAGCTGGCTCCTGATTGGTGGATGGATGATCTAAGCCACAGTTATCACAAACACTGTTAGCATGTGTTGTTAGCATGTGTTGTTAGCATGTTAGTGCAGAGAACTCACAGAACACTGCTGACATGAAGGATGCTGAATTTACTTCTTTTTTTCTTTTTCCTTTGCTCTGTCTGTCTGTCCCTCTGTCTTCCTCTGTCCCTCTGTCTGTCTCTCCGTCTGTCCCTTCATCTGTCTCTCCCTCTGTCCCTCTGCCTGTCCCTCTTTCTGTCCCTCTGTCTGCCCCTCTATCTGTCCCTCCGTCTGTCTTTCTCTCTCCATCTTCCTCTGTCCCTCCGTCTGTCACTCCATCTGTCTCTCTCTCTGTCCCTCCGCCTGTCCCTCTTTCTGTCCCTCTGTCTGTCCCTCTCCGTCTTCCTCTGCCCTTTGGTCTGTCTCTCCCTCTGTCCCTCTGTCTTTCCCTCTCCGTCTTCCTCTGCCCTTTGGTCTGTCCCTTTTTCTGTCTCTCCCTCTGTCCCTCCGTCTGTCCCTCCACCTGTCCCTCTTCCTGCTGCTGCTGCTCCTGATGGCAGATCCTTTTGTGCCGACGGCCATTCTGGGTGAGACAGCTTTTCTCTGTTTCCTCTGTAGACACCTGCACAGGTAGACAGACAGGAAGTAGACCGCTAAGCAGACAGGACAGGTGAGACAGAGGAGAGACAGACAAGTAAAAGGAGATGAGAAAGACAGACAGAGTGATATTCTGGCTTCCATCCATCCCTGCTTGCTTCTCGTTCGGCTGCTTTTAGTTTTTTTGGTTCATTTTATTTGGAAATGTTTCCTTTCCTCCATCTTTAGTGATTATATTTATGTATCTTTAGTTTCTTTCCTTCGGTTATACTTTGTTTTTGTTATGTTTTTGCTGTTTGGTTCTTTTTATTTCTTGTTTTTAGAGTTTATTGGGTAACACTTTCTTTGTTAAAATCGACCGTGGGCTTCACTCCATCCCCGCATCCACAACATTCCTGCGTGTCGTGTCGACGTCACGTCTGTCTGTGACCTCCAACCTCTGCATGGACACAACACGCCCACATGGGGGGAGGAAAACAAGCTAACAACCACAGAAACAAACCACCAGAGGGGGTTTACCGCTGTGACTCCTGGATGGAGCAGATGTTTGTGCAGGGAGGGATAGCTTCTGTTCATTTAGGCTCATCAGGATGCAGAGTAGAAGAGCAGCGCTGGCCTTAAAGTTTCCTCCTCGGCGCTCTGACGCTGCAAATCCGCTCCACCCTGTGTTGACATTCAGCAGCTGTTGTTGTTGACTCATCAGCTGTGAAAGAACAGATTACAGCAAGCAGAAAGCATAAGGAAGTAATGTAAGGACAAAAACTTCTGTATGTGGGTGTGGCCTAACAAATCCTTCTCAAACTACACATGCCAACTCCCACGCTAAACCAGTTGCTAGACTACTCAGTAACAGTGGCTGGTGCTAACAGCACACTGCTGCACAGGTTCCCCCGTCCTCCTCTCCTCAGGTTAGCTAGGCTGTCCTCAGACCAGCTGCGTTAGCTCAGGCTACTAGTCAGCACGGTTAGCCAGGTTAGCTTAGGCATGCTGTTACAAGTTTAACTAGAGCTGCAGGAGCTAGCTGTTTGTTTGACTCATGCTAGCTTTGTGTTAGCAGTAGCTAAAGTTGTGCTTATACCCTGTCTCCTCTCTCTCTTTCTCTTCTGTCTCTCTCTGTGTAAAGTGCCCATTAATGGTAAGTGGTTAAACTTGGGGCTAGTGGGTGGGGGGAAGCTCATGTTGGGGGGGTGTCACCATTGCGCATGGAGCCACACCCACCACCCGCTGTGATGTCAACCATCAGTGTGCAACATCTCATTTTTTAACCCCTCTGACAACACCCAGCTCCTCCCACCATTCCACAACCAACCAATCAGGCTTCAGCTACACCCTTTTCTCTCTCTCTCTCTGTCTCTCTCTCTCTCTCTCTGATTGGTTGAAAATATCGTAGCAGTGGTTAGCTCATCTGTACAAACCGCCATCTCATTACCCCTCACCTCGCCCTTGCCATCACTGGTTTGGCTGTTTGGGGTAGAGAGTTTCTGATTGGTCAGTCAGCCCCCAGGCTAGCCAATAAGAGCAGAAGTAGGGAGTTTAGTGAAAGGAATGTCCGCCGAGTCTTTGAAATGTTCATGTCAGAGTCCTGGATGCTTTGAGGTCAAAGGTCAAAAACCAACAGATCACCAATGAGGTTTGTTCTGTCCAGGACTCTGACCCTGTGCTCTTTTCACACTGCCGCTGCAAGAACCTGAACCTGAAGACCAGTATGCTGCACTGGACTTGAACCAGTGCTCCCACTGTGCTGCTCTGGACCTGAACCAGTGCTGCACTGGATCTGAACCGGTGCGCCCACTGTGCTGCTCTGGACCTGAACCAGTGCTGCACTGGATCTGAACCGGTGCTCCCACTGTGCTGCTCTGGACCTGAACCGGTGCTCAGTCCATGCTGTTCTGAATGTAAATAAACAGATTAAATAAACTGGGATTGAAACTCGATTTATGGCAGCAGTGTGTAAGGAAACCAGCACCACCCTCCACCCTCCGCCCAGTCATGTGAGCTGATGCTGGGTGATGTGTGTTCCATTCGTCTGTGTTGTCGTGGTAACCTCATGGTAGCCATGGATGTGGAGCAGAGCGTCTTGCTGTGGGACGGCTCAGAGGCGTCCTTCTGAAGTGTGAATGGATGTTTCTATCAACCAGCTGTTTCAGACTTCTGTCAGAAATTCAATCAATCAGCAGGATTAGGAATTGATCACACTGACAGCAAAATGAGTCAGTACAAATCTGCTTTAAGGACAAGAGCAATCATCAATATAAATATAAAATCCAAATCAATACAACAGGTGATCAGTTCAGAGTGAAGGTGACAGAAAATCAGCTGATTGGTATATGACAGTGTGTGATCACATCATCTACCACAGAGTCTGGCTGAAGCCAGTGTGATCCTCCCTTTGTCCGTCTTACAGACGACAGTCACACCATGACCAGCGAGACCAGCAGCCTGGTCCAGTCCCACTACAAGCAGCGGGAGTCTGAGCGCGAGGCGCTGCCCTATCAGACGGGGCAGCTACACCCGGCCATCCGAGTGGCCG